>NW_020524891.1:0-210428 GCF_003368295.1 Carassius auratus | reverse complement strand
TATATATATATATATATATGTATATTGTTCTGTGAATGTGATTTTAAAGTCTAGATGATTCGGATTAACCCTTTAACCTGCCATAATCCTTTAAAACCTCACTGCCAGAGGGATATTATGAATGCATGTGCCCGCTGGGCACACTTTACCTGATGCCACCGGGTGGCGATGGCATTGGTGGCTTGAGCCCGCCATCGCTGCTTGCAGCTATATTTATTAGGGCTCAAGCCCAAAGGGCGAGAGGCCTATTGTTTTCCTTAGGATTATTTTTTATTATTATTATTATTATTATTATTATTATTTTTTTCCAACGTCTCGGGGGCTTTTGGGGCCCTTAACGTGCTTAAAAAGTCTTGAAATTGGCACACAGATTGGAACCTGCGGCCATTAGGGCCGGGCAGAGACTGATACACGGGCGTGGCACAGGGGCTCTACAGCGCCCCCTGGAATATGGAGGGCCATATATCATACACTCTTGCTCGTAGACGTATGAAACTCGGTACACATATAAATCTCATCAATCCAAACAACTTTTGTATTGCATATCATAGGCTCCGCCCAACAGGAAGTTGGCTATTTAGGGTTTAGTATTCAAATTTTTCGTCAAAGTTGTGGGTGCTTTTGGGGTCCTTAACATACTCAAAAAACTCTTGAAAATTTGCGCACACTTTGGAATCTGTGGCCTTTAGGAGCCTGCAGAGGCTGGGACCCGGGCATGGCACAGGGGCTCTACGGCGCCCCCTGGAACACAGTCAGAAATGTTGATGTATAGCTCACACATACTTGCACATATTCATAAGAAACTCAGTACACATATAGATCTCATTGTGCCAAAAAACTTTGCGTATTGCATGTCATAGGGCTCCGCCCAACAGGAAGTCAGCTATTTAGAGTTATGTAAAAAGCGCATGCTCTGGAATTTTGAAATACTTGTCATAGGTTTTTTTCTCGATTGCCGCCAAACTCGGTCAACATGATCTCAAGACACTGGGGATGAAAAATTGCCAGGGGATTTTTGATATCTCAAACGGTTTGCTCGTGGCGAGGCGTTGAAATTATGGCGAGAAATGAGAAACAGGAAGTGTCTAATATCGTCCACATACATTTCCTGATTTTAATCAAACTTCATCAGATTATTCGTTGTATGATGTCGATCGCATATATGTGACTATTAGGAGTCAAAGTTATAGCGCCACCAACTGGCAGAAGGAAGTGTGTCATTTTCAAAATGCTTTGAATTCAGCATCTTATTTTTACTCGATTTGCTTCAAACTTCATCAGAATAATGTTAAAACACAGTCGATATAAATCTGCAGGGGGATATTGATATCTAAAAATATTGTTGCCGTGGCAACATGTCAAACTGGAATACTTCTCAGGTGATTTTGAGGCATATAACATGCTTAGAATTTCATCAAACTCAGAACACATATCAGTATTTAGTGATAACTAGACACTGGCAAAAGTTCATAAGAGGGCGTGGAAGAGGCACTCTATAGCGCCACCTTTTGTCAAAAGTGGGGGGGTTAGTTTTAGCTACAGACACCAAACTCGGTAAAAAATTGTTCTTATCAAGACGGACAACTTTCTAATTCACAGTCATTCAGCTACGATCAACAGGAAGTCAGCTATTTTGATTTGAATGTGGATTTTTTTTTACATTTAGTTGTGAATTAATGCATACTGCTCAGAGGAGAGTAACACTATAACACCAAACTTTGTCTACATGATGCCAAAACATTTTAAACAACTTAAATGCCAATGGATTTTGGATAGCTTGAACGGTTTTGTCGTGGTGATTTTTTTAATGACAGTAAAACTGGAATTATTAATTTTCCTGCATTTTTTAAATTCCAAACACTTCAAAAACCTTTTTTCATACAGACAAAAAGTCATTCTGAGTAAATATGGATAGTTTCACGACTTTACAACACTGTATTTATAACAGAAAATTAAAAAACTGTCAGACATCACATATCACTCTGTCCCTCTGTTTGAGTATTATGTGCTGAGACTTACATTGTCTGAGAGAAATTGCGCCCCTACAGGTGCAATTACCGGAGATTTAGTTTTCTCTTTTAAATCGGTTAAAATACAAATAAATACTTGGATTTAATTCACACTGACAAGCTAAACCAACATGATTATTACCGGGTCAGGGGCTCATTAATAATTGATGTGTGGTCAGTGATACGTGAGAAACACGAGAGATGAATCACCGCTCTGAGCAGGAGCATCTGGAATGATGAGCTCAGAAAAAACGAGTTTATTCTTGTTTTATAGCTATTAAAAATAAAGTATTGCAGCGATATCACACAATTCACCAATTAGAACACACCAAGAGCTAAATTCAGATGTTTTTGTTGTGAAAATGAAATATTTGCGGCTGCCTATCTGAAATCACGCCTCCGATCAGCGCGTACAGTGTCGAGCTTCAAAACAAACGAATTTATTCTTGTTTAAGAGCTTTTTTAAATAAAATATTACCACAAATGCACACAATAAACCCATTGTAACACAACAAGAGCTAAATGCAGGTGTTTGTGACCCGTTTAAGTGTGCAAGACTATTTGAAAAGCGCGACTGGCAGAATAACATATATCTCTTGAGCTGCAGGATTCTGCCTTTCGTCGTAACGAACGAACACATCACGGACAAGATTATTTCAAAACACATTTTTCAAAATAGCTTGCCGAATATAAACGAAAACAGCCACGTGAACATAAACCGTTGAGAAATATATCTGAAGTGGATCTACTGGATTTGAATATTAAGTGACCGCATATACCAGCTGCTTCTGTCTTCAATTTTAATCTATATAAAAAATGTAATTCATTCATTTTGGCTGCGTTTTTAATGTGTGTACGTATTTATTTATTATTTTTGCTCTAACAAGAATTAATCTATATTTAATTAAATCAATTACATTTTATTTTACATTTGATTTGTCCATTTCTGCATCTAAACGCCTAAAAACATAAAACATGCTCTATTATACTATTGTTAGCAATTTCTTTATCGTCCAATTTATCTGGTGTACACACTTTTATTTTCATAATAAACTTTTTTGTTAGATTATACACAGTTGCAGTGGTCTATAATAAATATTAACAGGTTTTATTCAAGCTGTTTAGAATGATTGCAGTAGGCTAATTTTTTAAATGTAAATCCATACAGCTATAAATAGCTTGTTCTTGGTTTATAAGCACATTTATTAAAAAGGAGAGTAAAGGGCCAGTTATCTTCCTATGAAAAATAAAAAAATAAAAATAAACAAACAACAACACAGATTGATACAGAACTCAGAAATGTTATTGTGGATTTATGATAAACTCAGCCTGTAAATGAATTCATTCTCCTCCAAGAAGACACAAGTAGTTCACACCTGTTTTACTGTTTTAACATGAAGCCATATACTGAAGATGTTCAATTGCGAATGGGTTTAGGATACCTTAAATGGTGTGGCCATAGCGATTTATTAAAGTAACATAAACAAAATACAATAGTTATTTTACTATATCTTTAAAAAAATTTAATTCCAACTCTTCATAATTTTTTATATACGTAGGAGTCATCATTTGAAGGAAGCACAGTAAGTTTCATAGCTTTATCATTTTCAAGAGCTAGCATAAAATTAAAACTATCATAACATATAAATCAAGCTTGCAATTCTTAGTACCAATAATGGCCACCAGATGGAGCTATAGGATTACTTTTAAATAATTATTGTAGAAACAAGTATGATTTAAATCATTTATAGAAATCTTTCAAAGAAAAATAATATGTATTTTACTGATAAAATGACCCTCACTTAATTAGAATAATATGCTGAAGTATTGTGAAAACTGTGTATTAAGAATAATTATTTATAGGCTTTATGGACAGATAAGTTTGGAGTGACTCTTGAAGGATCAGCATCACATCCTCTTTTACCACTGTTTAAAGAATTTATCTTACAGAACAGGTGCGAATTTTGGATAGCTTGAATGGTTTTGTCGTGGTGATTTTTTGAAATAACAGTAAAAAAGGAACCAGTAAATGTCTTTTATTTTTTTAAGTGCAGCTTCTAAACACTTCAACAAAATGTACACATAGAAGACAAGTCATGCTGAGGAAATATGCATAGTTTCATGACTATACAACACTATATGGATGATAGAAAATTAAAAAACTACCATACATCTGATGTCATTGTCCCTCTGGGTAATGTGTGTGTGTTGTGTGTTAAGTGTGTGTGTTAAGTGTGTGTGCTGAGTTTGTGTGAATGTGTGGGAGAGGGGATGGGCTTGGTGTCAGAGAGAGAGAGAGAGAGGTGGGGGGGGGAGGGAGACTTAATCATCTCTTTAATCACCAGCAGAAAAAAAAGCAATTTGGTGTTGTTGTTGTTTTTTCATCATTACAGCTTAAGAAATATCTTAGACCTCAACATCAACTGTTGCTAGCCTACTCCCAAAATTAATAGTCATTAGTAAGCATTTTATAAATACAGCTATAATTAAATTGTTCATAGTTTATATGCACATTAATTTTGAGGAGATTAAAGGCTGTAATCTTCCTAAAAAAAAAAAAAAATAAAAAATAAAAAAACAAACAAACACAGAACTCAGAAACATTTATTTCAAGATGCAATAAAAGAAAACTGTACACTATATATATATATATATATATATATATATATATATATATATATATATATATATATATATATATATATATATATACACACACACAATTGAATAAGTTTATATTTAATTTTTTTATCAAGTGTACAGCTAATAATAATAATAATAATAATAATAACAATAATAATAATGCATTTTATTTAAGGCGCCTTTCAAACCACTCAAGGTCACCGTACAACAAGTAACAACAGTAACAATATTAAAACAAAAAATAACAGCAAATAACAATGTCAATAAAAAACCACAATAATATTAGAATAGCACAACATATTGTGGAATACTATATTAAGACTTTATATATAGGCTTTATGAACAGATAAGTTTTGAGAGATTCTTGAAGTACTAGCATCACCTCCTCTTGTACAACGGTTTGAGGAATATATCTTCCAGATAGTACCGCCGCTCCCTATATGCAGAATACGCAGTCTTCGTAGGGCACCAACTCCCAGAGGGGGCACCATCCCAGTAGCTCAAAAAAAATAAAACATGCGCCATTCTCCCATCCGCGCTCGCGACCGCTCGGACATTTGCGGATGAATGTTCGTAATTGATGGATGGACATCTATGCCCAGGGTAAAAGACATCAGCAATCCAGCACAGAGAAAAGAAAAATAAAGTAAAAAACAAAACAAAAACAGGCATAAAGTTGGCTTGACGTTGGACATTCGAGAGTCTCAAATTTAGGGACCGTCTCTAAAGTTACATGTGATATTGTTATACACTTTTCTAACGTCAGTAGCATTTGAAGAGAATGACTTACAGTCATAAAAACAACTGTAATTGTTCATCTAGGTGACAGCTATAATGCACCATTAAATTAAATGTTTGATATTTATTAAAACAAACTGTAAGTCATATATACATTATGCTACTTTTTCACATGGGCTCAAAAGCAAATTTGAAGCTCAATAGCATTTGAGGAAAAAGACTTGCAGTCATAAACCAATTGTAATGTGTTCATTTAGGTGTCAGCTACGATGCACAACTTATACATTTTTTATATATATTAAAATAAAGTGTTACTAAAGTTATATATATATATATATATTGCTCTGTGTATGTGATTTCAAAGTCTAGACGGGTTGGATTAACCCTTTAACTGCCATATCCCTTAAAATTTGATTGCCAGAGGGTTACTGTAAATGCTTATGCCCGCTGGGCACAGTTTTCCCGATGCCACCGGGGTGGTGTTGCACTGACGGCTTGAGCCCGCCATCGCTGCTTGCAGCTATATTTATTATTATTTTTTTTCTAACGTTACGGGGGCTTTTGGGGTCCTTAACATGCTCGAAAACTCTTGAAAATTGGCACACAGATTGGAACCTGCGGCCATTAGGGTCGGGCAGAGACTGATACACGGGCGTGGCACAGGGGCTCTACAGCGCCCCCTGGAATACTGAGGGCCATATATCATACATACTTGCACGTAGATGCATGAAACTCGGTACACATGTAGATCTCATTAAACCAAACAACTTTCGTACTGCATGTCATAGGCTCCGCCCAACAGGAAGTTGGCTATTTAGGGTTTATTATTCATATTTTTGGTCAAAGTTGTGGGGGCTTTTGGGGTCCCTAACATACTCAAAAACTCTTGAAAATTTGCGCACACTTTGGAATCTGTGCCCTTTAGGAGCCTGCAGAGGTTGGGACCCGGGCGTGGCACAGGGGCTCTATGGCGCCCCCTGGAACACAGTCATAAATGTTGATGTATAGCTCACACATACTTGCACATATTCATATGAAACTCAGTACACATATAGATCTCATTGTGCCGAACAATTTTCGTATTGCATGTCATTGGGCTCCGCCCAACAGGAAGTCAGCTATTTAGAGTTATGTAAAAAGCGCATGCTCTGGAATTTGATATACTTGTCATAGGTTTTTTACTCGTTTACCACCAAACTCGGTCAACATGATCTCAAGACATTGGGGATGAAAAATTGCCAGGGGATTTTTGATATCTCAAACGGTTTGCTCGTGGCGAGGCGTTGAAATTATGGCGAGAATTGAGAAACAGGAAGTGTCTAATACCATCCACATACATTTCCTGATTTCAATCAAACTTCATCAGATTATTCATTGTATGATGTCGATCACATATATGTGACTATTAGGAGTCAAAGTTATAGCGCCACCAACTGGCAGCAGGAAGTGTGTCATTTTCAAAATGCTTTGAATTCAGCATCTTATTTTTACTCGATTTGCTTCAAACTTCATCAGAATAATGTTAAAACACAGCCGATATGAATCTGCTGGGGGAAATTGGATAGCTAAAAATATTGTTGCCGTGGCAACATGTCAAACTGGAATACTTCTCAGGTGATTTTGAGGCATATAACATGCTTAGAATTTCATCAAACTCAGAACACATATCAGTATTTATGATAACTAGACACTGGCAAAAGTTCATAAGAGGGCGTGGAAGAGGCACTCTATAGCGCCACCTTTTGTCAAAAGTGGGGGGGTTAGTTTTAGCTACAGACACCAAACTCGGTAAAAAAATTGTTCTTATCAAGACGGACAACTTTCTAATTCACAGTCATCAGCTACGATCAACAGGAAGTCAGCTATTTTGATTTGAATGTGGATTTTTTTTTACATTTAGTTGTGAATTAATGCATACTGCTCAGAGGAGAGTAACACTATACACACCAAACTTTTTCTACATGATGCCAAAACATTTTAAACAACTTAAATTGCCAATGGATTTTGGATAGCTTGAACGGTTTTGTCGTGGTGATTTTTTTTAATGACAGTAAAACTGGAATTATTAATTTTCCTGCATTTTTAAATTCCAAACACTTCAAAACCTTTTTTCATACAGACAAAAAGTCATTCTGAGTAAATATGGATAGTTTCACGACTTTACAACACTGTATGGATAATAGAAAATTAAAAAACTGTCAGACATCTCATCTCACTCTGTCCCTCTGTTTGAGTATATGTGCTTCAGACTTCCATTGTCTGAGAGAAATTGCGCCCCTACAGGTGCAATTACCGGAGATTTAGTTTCTCTTTTAAATCGGTTAAAATACAAATAAATACTTGGATTTAATTCACACTGACAAGCTAAACCAACATATATGATTATTATCAGGTCAGGGCTCATTAATAATGGATGTGTGGTCAGTGATACGTGAGAAACACGAGAGATGAATCACCGCTCTGAGCATGAGCATCTGGAATGATGAGCTCAGAAAAAACGAGTTTATTCTTGTTTTATAGCTATTAAAAATAAAGTATTGCAGCGATATCACACAATTCACCAATTAGAACACACCAAGAGCTAAATTAAGATGTTTTTGAACTGTTTGTGTGAAAATGAAATATTTGAGGCTGCCTATATGAAATCACGCCTCCGATCAGCGCGTACAGTGTCGAGCTCAAAACAAACGAATTTATTCTTGTTTAAGAGCTTTTTTAAATAAAATATTACCACAAATGCACACAATAAACCCATTGTAACACTACAAGAGCTAAATGCAGGTGTTTGTGACCCGTTTAAGTGTGCAAGACTATTTGACACCGCCACTGGCAGAATAACATATCTCTCGAGCTGCAGGATTCTGCCTTTCGTCGTAAGAACGAACACATCACGGACAAGATTATTTCAAAATAGCTTGGCGAATATAAATGAAAACAGCCACGTGAACGTAAACCGTTGAGAAATATATCTGAAGTGGATCTACTGGATTTGAATATTAAGTGACCGCGTATACCAGCTGCTTCTGTCTTCAATTTTAATCTATATAAAAAATGTAATTCATTCATCTTGGCTGCGTTTTTAATGTGTGTACGTATTTATTTATTTATTATTTTGCTCTAACAAGAATTAATCTATATTTAATTAAATCAATTACATTTTATTTTACATTTGATTTGTCCATTTCTGCATCTAAACGCCTAAAAACATAAAACATGCTCTATTATACTATTGTTAGCAATTTCTTTATCGTCCAATTTATCTGGTGTACACACTTTTATTTTCATAATAAACTTGTTTGTTAGATTATACACAGTTACAGTGGTCTATAATAAATATTAACAGGTTTTATTCAAGCTGTTTAGAATGATTGCAGTAGGCTAAAAAACATTGGAAAACAATAACTGTTGTACTTTTTTATATATTTTGTATAATTTCATAGTTTATGCATTATAGTTATAAAAACAAATAAATTTAGCCACTCACATAGAAATCTTAGGCCTTATCCTTTTCTTACAGTTTTAGGAATTTTAAAAAATCGTAAAAAACCTTATTTGTGCTGCAAATAATAATTTCAAACTCAAAAAGTAAATAGTCAGTTCATGCTTTATAAAGCCTTGTCCCAATATTAATAGTCAGTAGTAAACAGTTTATAAATACAGCTATAAATAGCTTGTTTTTGGTTTATAAGCACATTTATTAAAAAGGAGAGTAAAGGATCAGTTATCTTCCTATGAAAAATAAAAAAATAAAAATAAACAAACAACAACACAGATTGATACAGAACTCAGAAATTCTATTGTGGATTTATGATAAAATCAGCCTGTAAATGAATTCATACTCCTCCAAGAAGACACAAGTAGTTCACACCAAACTTTTTTTTTAACATGAATCCAATATACTGAAGATGTTAAATTGCGAATGGGTTTAGGACACCTTAAATGGTGTGGCCATAGCAATTTATTAAAGTAACATAAAAAAATACAATAGTTATTTTACTATATCTTTAAATGTTTTCATTCCAAACTCTTCATAATTGTTTATATACGTAGAAGTCATCATTTGAAGGAACCACAGTAAGTTTCAAAGCTTTATCATTTTCAAGAGCCAGCAAAAAATTAAAACTATCATAACTTATAAATGAAGCTTGCAATTCTTAGTACCAATAATGGCCACCTGATGGAGCTATAGGATCACTTTTAAATAATTATTGTAGAAACAAGTATGATTTAAATCATTTATAGAAATCTTTCAAAGAAAAATAATATGAATTTTATGTATTTTACTGATAAAATGACCCTCACTTAATTAGAATAACAAGCTGAAGTATTGTGAACTGTATATTAAGAATAATTCTTTATAGGCTCTATGGACAGATACGTTTTCAGAGACTCTTGAAGGTTCAGCACCACATCCTCTTTTACCACTGTTTAAAGAATTTATCTTACAGAACAGATGCGAATGAATTTTGGATAGCTTGAATGGTTTTGTCGTGGTGATTTTTTGAAATAACAGTAAAAAAGTAACCAGTAAATGTCTTTTATTTTTTTAAAGTGCAGCTTCTAAACACTTCAAAAAAATGTACACATAGAAGACAAGTCATTCTGAGGAAATATGCATAGTTTCATGACTATACAACACTATATGGATGATAGAAAATTAAAAAACTATCATAAATCTGATGTCACTCAGTCCCACTGTCACTGTGGGTAATGTGTGTGTGTGTGTGTGTGTGTGTGTGTGTGTGTGTGTGTGTGTGTGTGTGTGTGTGTGTGTGTGTAAAGTGAATTAGGTGTGAAACTATCAGGGAGCATTTAGTCTCCAGTGCCAACATTTTACAGAGCTGCCACTTTCCTGGAGTCTCAGAATTACTCGGTGTCAGGTTCTGAGAAATCTAAGATTCCAAAAAATGATTTAATTAGAATACCATGAAGTATTGTGAAATACTATATATTAAGACTTTATATATAGGCTTCATGAACAGATTAGAGTGACTCGTGAAGGACCAGCACCACCTCCTCTTGTCCGATGGTTTGAGGAATATATCTTCCAGAATCCGGGATTAAGATTTAGGAGCTCAGTTTTATTCCACCTCCTTTCCTGAAAGTCTGTCTTGCAGAATTGACTAAAAATTAATCTTCACATTAATTCCTAATTATTTTGCAATTCTTTTTGTCAGTTCTTCTTGACCTGTTTTTTTCTTCTTCTTTTCTGACCTCATGACCCAGTCAGCATTTTTTGTATAATGGTCAAGTCTTAACTTATCCATTTCTGTATTGCATTTGTGTTTGATATTTCTCATGGGTATTTCATAATTTTCGACTTTACAGTTTGAGTTAAAACTCTTTTTTAGCGCATTCCATCTGCAAAAGAAAACATGCCTAATAATTCTACACACATGAATATAAAGTGTTTTTCTCTTCCAGCTTTCCTGGACTATTGTATAGCACTTATAAATGATTAAATAAAAATAATGGTAGTTATTAAGATTGATATGGTTTGGAATTGGTAAAATGTTCTTGGAAAAAAATCACAATAAAACAATGTTTTAATGTTTAAGTTTGGAATATTAACTGACATGAATGAATGCTATATAAATATTGTTCATGTTAACATAATGTTTATAAATGAAATCTTATTGTAAAGTGTTACTAAAGTTATAAATATATATATATATATATATATATATATATATATATATATATATAATATATATATATATATATATATATATATATATATATATATATATATATATATATATATATTGTTCTGTGAATGTAATTTTAAAGTCTAGATGATTCGGATTAACCCTTTAACTGCCATATCCTTTAAAACCTCACTGCCAGAGGGATATTATGAATGCATGTGCCCGCTGGGCACACTTTACCTGATGCCACCGGGGTGGCGATGGCATTGGTGGCTTGAGCCCGCCATCGCTGCTTGCAGCTATATTTAGGGCCCGAGCACCGATGGTGTGAGGACCCTCTTGGAATTGCTCCGTTTATTATTATTATTATTATTATTATTATTATTATTATTATTATTCTTCTTCTCCAAAATGAATCGCATTTTTGAGGGCCTAAACATGCTCGAAAAGTCATGAAACTTTGCACACACCTCAGAACTGGCGAAAATTTACGTCTGATATGGGTTTCAGAAGTGGGTGTGGCAAAATGGCTCAACAGCGCCACCTATACACGTTCAACGGTGTGCGCCTCGAGCTACGTTTCATGTACATGTATGAAAATCGGTATACACATGTAACTCTCAAATACCTACAAAAAAGTCTCTTGGAGCAAAATCCGAAACCCAACAGGAAGTCGGTTATTACTAATATTATGAGCATATTTTGTGTCATTTTTGTCATTTCCATGCGTTGTATTTTAACGAACTCCTCCTAGAGATTCATTCAGATCAACACCAAATTTGGTATGCCTAATCTGAAGGCCTTTGCGATGTTAAATTGCGAAGCTTTTGAGTTTTCATTAATGGGCGTGTCCGTGGCGGCCTGGCGAATTTCGATGATTCGCCATGAAACAGGAAGTTGCTATAACTCAGACATACAATGACCAATCTGCCCCAAACTTCACATGTTTGATGAGACTCCTGACCTGAACAGATTGACATGCCCATATTCAGTTATAGTCATAGCGCCACCTATTGGCAACAGGAAGTGACATATTTTACACTGCGAAGAACTACTCCTAGAAATTTTATGACATCAATGTATTTTTTGTGGTCAGTCTAATCTAAAGCCCTGTGCGATGTTAAGTTGTGAAGATCTTGAGTTTTCGTTAAAAGGCGTGTCCATGGCGCCGTCACGAAGTTCGATGTCTCGCCATGGGAATAAAAGATGTTATAACTCAGGCATAAAATGTCCGATCTTCCCCAAACTTCATATGTGTGATAAGAGTCCTGGCCTGAACACATCTGAAGGCCAAAATTCCATCAGGTGTGGCAAAATGGCTCGATAGCGCCACCTATACACTTTCAACAGAGTGCGCCTCGAGCTATGTTTCACGTACATGTACAAAAATCGGTATACACATGTAACACACCAATACCTAAAAAAAGTATCTTGGTACGAAATCCGAATCCCAACAGGAAGTCGGTTATTTAGAATTTTCTCTGCAATATTGGCATTGTTTTTGCCATTTTCAGGGGTTGTACTTTAACGAACTCCTCCTAGAGATTTATTCAGATCAACACCAAACCTGGTCAGTGTAATCTTAAGCCCTTTGCGATGTTAAATTGCGAAGATCTTTAGATTTCGTTAAAGGGCGTGTCCATGGTGGCCTGACAAATTTCGATGTTTCGCCATGAAAAAGGAAGTTGCTGTAACTCAGACATACAATGTCCAATCTGCCCCAAACTTCACATGTTAGATAAAACTTCTGCCCTTAACAGATCTACATGCCCACATTCAGTTATAGTCATAGCGCCACCTATTGGCAACAGGAAGTGACATGTTTTACGCTGCAACAAACTACTCCTATAATTTTTTTGAGATTAACATATATTTTGTGGTCAGTCTAATCTAAAGGCCTGTGCAATGTTAACTTTTGGAGATCTTGAGTTTTTGTTAAAGGGCGTTTCCATGGCGCCATGACAAAATTTGATGTCTTGCCACAGCAAGAGAAGTTGTTGTAACTCAAGCATAAAATGTTCAATCTTCCCCAAACTTCACATGTTCGATAAGAGTCCTGGCCTGAACACATCTGAAGGCCAATATTCCATTATAATGATAGCGCCACCTGCTGGCAACGGTAAGATTGGCACATATATGGGATATACTTTGATATATTCCACTTATATTTAGGACATTAAATGCATATTTCTCAACGTTCACCTTTTTACTAAAGCAACACGATGGCGGTGAGCCCGGGTGCGAGGGCCCGTTCATCGCTGCTTGCAGCTTTAATTATTATTATTATTCTTCTTCTTCTTCTCCCGAATGAATCGCATTTTTGAGGGCTTTAACATGCTCAAAAAGTCATGAAACTTTGCACACGCGTCAAACCTGGTGAAAATTTTCGTCTGATATAGGATTCAGAAGAGGGTGTGGCAAAATGGCTCGACAGCGCCACCTATACCAAGAAAATCAACAGCCTTCCAGCTATGTTTCACGTACATGCACGAAAATTGGCACACATATGTAACACACCAATACCTACAAAAAAGACTCTTGGAGCGAAATTCTAAACCCAACAGGAAGTCGGTTATTTTTAATATTATGAGCATATTTTGTGTAATTTTGGTCATTTCCATGTGTTGTATTTTAACGAACTCCTCCTAGAGAGTTCTTCAAATCAACACCAAATTTGGTATGCCTAATCTAAAGGCCTTTGCGATGTTAAATTGCGAAGATCTTGAGTTTTCGTTGAAGGGCGTGTCCGTGGCGGCCTGGCGAATTTCGATGATTCGCCATGAAAAATGAAGTTGCTATAACTCACACATACAATGTCCAATCTGCCCCAAACTTCACATGTTTGATGAGACTCCGAACCTGAACAGATTGACATGCCCATATTCAGTTATAGTCATAGCGCCACCTATTGGCAACAGGAAGTGACATATTTTACGCTGCGACGAACTACTCCTAGAAATTTTATGACATCAATGTCTTTTTTGTGGTCAGTCTAATCTAAAGGCCTGTGCAATGTTCAGTTGTGAAGATCTTGAGATTTCGTTAAAAGGCTTGTTCATGGCGCCGCGACGAAGTTCAATGTCTCGCCATGGGAATAAAAGATGTTATAACTCAGGCATAAAATGTCCGATCTTCCCCAAATTTCACATGTGTGATAAGAGTCCTGGCCTGAACAGATCTGCAGGCCAATATTCCACCGGGTGTGGCAGAATGGCTCTATAGCGCCACCTATACACTTTCAACGGAGTGCGCCTCGAGCTATGTTTCACGTACATGTACAAAAATTGGTACACACATGTAACACTCCAATACCTACAAAAAAGTCTCTTGGTACGAAATCCGGATCCCAACAGGAAGTCGGTTATTTTGAATTTTCCCTTCAAAATTGGTGTTGTTTTTGCCATTTTCAGGGGTTGTACTTTAACGAACTCCTCCTAGAGATTTATTCAGATCAACACCAAACCTGGTCAGTGTAATCTTAAGCCCTTTGCAATGTTAAATTGTGAAGATCTTTATATTTCGTTAAAGGGCGTGTCCATGGCGGCCTGACAAATTTCGATGTTTCGCCATGAAAAAGGAAGTTGCTGTAACTCAGACATACAATGTCCAATCTGCCCCAAACTTCACATGTTGGATGAGACTCTTGACCTGAACAGATCTACATGCCCATATTCAGTTATAGTCATAGCGCCACCTATTGGCAACAGGAAGTGACATATTTTACACTGTGACAGACTACTCCTAGAAATTTTATGACATCAATGTCTTTTTTGTGGTCAGTCTAATCTAAAGACCTGTGTGATGTTTAGTTGTGAAGATCTTGAGTTTTTGTTAAAAGGCGTTTCCATGGTGCCGTGACGAAGTTCGATGTCTCGTCATGGGAATAAAAGATGTTATAACTCAGGCATAAAATGTCCGATCTTGCCCAAACTTCACTTGTGTGATAAGGGTCCTGGCTTGAACACATCTGAAGGCCAATATTCCATTATAACGATAGCGCCACCTGCTGGCAACAGGAAGATTGGCACACATATGGAATAAACTTTGATATATTGCACTTATATTTATGAGTTTAAATGCATATTTCTCAACGTTCACCTTTTTACTAAAGCCACACGATGGCGGTGAGCCCGGGTGCGAGGGCCCGTTCATCGCTGCTTGCAGCTTTAATTTTATATGTAATACTGTGAGAGAAATAATTCTAGTTACACTTTATTTTAAGTTGAATGTATTTATTTACAGTGTAATAACACAAAGAGATATTGAGTGATACTTATTAACTACATGTTTATAGTATATGGTAAAGGTTAGGCTTAGGGTTTTTGTCGGCTTAGTTGTAATTATGCACATTTGACTGTTATTTCTTAGTAATTATTTGTAATGTTCAACTACGTCACCTTAAAATAATGTTATGTTATTGAATTAAAAAACACAGTGATTTGTTTAAATAATTCACTTTTATATTTGTCATGTATTTGTGTCCATGGCAAAATATTTTCTGGAAATATTTATTTATATATAATATTTATGTATTGGGTTCTATTTCTTTCTGTCCACAATTAGTGTAATGTTATATGTAGGCTATATCTTATTTAATAAACCTCTTAAGTTAACATGTTATCTTTGACCGTCCAAAAAATTTATCTTTTACAAATTTTACAGGATCTGGTTTGAAAACTCCTTATTTAACCTTTTTACTGTATTTAAAAGCTTCACTTAACATCCGTAAGGAAATGCATTGATCAGGAGCTTGTGGACATGAAGTTGCCTTTAGACTAACTAGGTATTCCGACAACCCACCCACTAATCGATTTTGAACATTTTTAATTTTGTACATCCTTTATGAAAAATGTAGACCTCTTGTGAAGGCTTTAGCTTCTCCTGCCTATACAAACATAAAGCTGCTCTTCAAGTGATTTATGGCTTATCAGATTGGACAAGGGTCACCTGCGCTATATTTAGTCATCCGGCTCATGCTAAGAATAAAAGGCCAATATCAATGGAAAGAATGTGTGTTAATATATTTTTGCAGCAGGTTTAAGTGTTAAGTTCATTTACTGGTTTTGGTCTGTGAAATGTTCAGAAAACTAGCGTTTAGTGTTTTCACTTCAGGACATGTTCAGAAAACTAGCGTTTAGTGTTTTCACTTCAGGACATGTTCAGAAAACTAGCGTTTAGTGTTTTCACTTCAGGACATTTAAGATTTTTATGTGGATTTTTCAAGCGCAAGCCTGTCATTTTATTCTTTAAACGAAAATGAATGCCAAAGTAAAGACTCAGAGCAAAGCAAAGAACCCTGTAACATCATATTGCTTTTCAGGCAACTTTAAGGAAGCACAATGGTCCTTCACCCATATTGAGTTGAAGCCCCTTGGATTGAACATTCTTTCTAGGTCAATGTGATGAAAATGATTGGTGAATTTTGAGTTGAGAGAGCAACCAGTGTTGATGGATCTTTGGTTTACATAATAGGCTCACATCCTCTCTTTCCTCTTGAGTACAGATTAATCATCTGCCGGCTTCTCACTGTTAAACTCACTCCACTTCAGTTGGAATAGATTTTCCTCTTCACGTGACTAAGTGGTTAGTGTTCACAAATAGGGTTGCATAAACATGGAACATTTCAGAAATATTCCAGAATTTTGAAAAACTTTCCCGGATTTTTTTGGAAAGTTTCCGGAAATGTACAGGAAATTTTCACCCCAGAAAAAAGACCTCTCATTTCAGTCTCTTTCATTGAGTACAGCCACTTATGTGTGCAGTGTGGAGCACCTTTAGTGACGCAGATAGAGCTTCCTCTTATCTCTCTCACTCTCTCTTGCTCCTCAAACACTTGTTTCATTTAAGGAGATTGGGTTATGTAATGTTATGTTATGTTTTTTGGGCTATGTTGTAGAGTTTGACTTTGAACTAAACTGCACAAGTGTTTAAAGTAGTTCCACTGAAGAGGACCAGCAACCTTGTGTCTGTAACTGAGATGCTGCTTTGTTATCGGTTTAAGATAATTAACCTTATTTAACGTTGGATGCTTGGTCAAGGATGCTGTCGCAAAATATTAAAATATGCTACATAACCAGAAGTATGTGGACCAGCAGAAACCATTTACATTACAAAGAAGCTGGTCCTCTCTAATATTTTTCCTCTTCAGTGAACACATCATACTTGAGGCCTTTCCACTAGGGCTGCAACAAACCATTATTTTGATAATTGATTAATCTAACGATTATTAGAACGATTAATCAATTCACTGGTTAATCAGAACACTTTAATTATTCAGCATTTGATTTTAATTTTAACTAAATTTGAATTAGTTAAAATATTGATGTATACATATTCTAACAAATAAAAAAAGGTAATCACTTGAGCTTTTGAAAATCATATCATGTAATCTCAATTATTATAGAATTAATTTATACAAATAAATATATTTGCCGCACAAAATGAGATGACGGAGAAACTCTCATTTACTGTTTAGTTAACCTTATGAAAAAGTCACTGAATTACGTAATTCTGCCTGAAATCTCCTTTTGTAAGTCAAATGGATAAGAAACAAACTAAAGGAAAGAGATAAGATGCTCTATTTTATATTATATTATTTTATTTTATTATGAGAGTTTGAGAAATTTGACCATTTTTTAAAATGTGAAACATTTTTCTACACATGACATAAGAAAGCAAAAAGACTGAATGATTATAACAATACATTTTCTGTATGTGTTTTGTATGCAGCTCATGGTATTTTTATAGCAATAAAGGATGTTTATGACAAATATTAGCAGTGTAGCGTTATTAAACACAAAGAGTGCATGTGTTTCCTTAATCAAGATCAACTATAGATTACAATCAGAAAGTTATTACAAGCACTTAATGGTTTAAAGTGGGTCAGCAAATACATTAATAATTACATACATTTTCAAGTGTAGCTTGATGCTAATTGTACTTCTAATTATATTTTAGATTGTAGACTATTCTTGTAAGGATTAATAGATAGTTTTTGTTTCTATGTGTAGAACCCAACTTTGTTTATTTTAATTTAATGCTGTATATTAAGCAGCAGAAGATGTTGAATACATTTACGAGATAATATCTGAGGAAAAATTCATTGTTGGTAGGTCCCACCTACCATGCAGGCGTGAATTAGCAGAAGGTGAACAATCTTTTTTGCGTTCGGTGTGAATGGACCGTTCGCCGCCGATTCACCTCGCTTTTTTGCATCAAGTTTAGTATGGAAAGACCTTTAATAAAGCATTTTCTTAAGACTGTGTGGAACAGAATTCCTTATTATTTTTATCAATTGCATTTGATTGCAGTAATTGCAGATTTTTTTTTTTTTTTTTTTTTTGTATTTGTATTTAAATTCTTATTTTTTAGCTTTTTTTTTTTTTTGTCTTAACGACTGACTTAACGACTTTGTAGGAAAGAAAATGACTCACTAGCTTGGCTGACTTTTCCTTCTCATCTATCATTTCATCAATAGAGTGCTGTAATAGGTTCTCCATCTTTTATAATCGTCTCCTCTCTCTTTTTTTTACAGCGTCAGACAGCAGTCAGAGGTTTCAGGAAACATGTTTTGCGTTTGCACTAACGCCTCAGCAAGTTCAGCAGATCAGCAGTTCAGTGTAAGTGTGGGGGGATATTCATTGACAAAGTTAGACAAGTTAACATGGAGTGCTTGAAATACCGTAATTTGAGCTTGTAATACATTTCAGTCAGAACTGCAAACCTGCTGAATTTAAAACAAATGTTTAGCAGTTCATCTGGTCTTCTAGATATCTTCCTCTTGTTCTTACATAGCAGACAAAAGTGCTTATAAAACGTGCCCAAGCGAGCGGTCCTGTAGAATGTTTGGTATGCTTCTCTCTCCCACGCTCTATCACACATTCCTTTACTCCCATCCTCTTGTCTCAACAGGGACATCTCTGGGACCAAATGTGACTTCACCGTGCAAGTACAGCTAAGGTATGATAAGACTACAGTTTCCAACAAAAGTTCTCCAAAGCTCAGCTGGAACTTTTTAAAACTTAAAACATAATTTAAGTTAAATAAAGTGTATCATTTTACTTGCCACCATTGTTAATGTTTTGTTATCACAAAATCTTATTATAATGTATAATGTTGCATTTAACATGTAAAATAGCATATTCTTTGCAGTTTAGAGTTCTGTGTGGTTGAATATTGAATATTTTCTGATTTTCTGTGTTGGAAGCTAACCTACCCCCATCTTCAGAGCTTTCTTTTGTTTGGGTTTCTGAGAGGGTTTTGGAAGTCTTTCCCACACATTCCTCAAAGAATCTCAACACATATTTTTCAGGTTTTGCTTATCAGAGACAAGCTGTCCTCAGGAAGATCATTTCCCACCCAACCTTTGTGTGAAAGTGAATGGAAAACCCTGTAACCTCCCTGTGAGTCAGGCTTTATTTTTGGCCACAAAACGGCAGGAAACTTTTAGTCAAATGAAAAAAATTATTAACACATGAAATCTCTAATTTATAGTGTAAAGTATTTCGTAATTGTTTATACTCAGTTGAACCATTTTTGAGTCATTAAATGACAAACATTTTTTGAAACGGTACGAAACCATCAGACAAATAGATGAAAACAAAGTATTTGGCACTTGAACCAGAACTTGTTTGAAAGATTTCTTGTTTTCAGCATCTTACAGCCTTTTCCTCCACAAATGTATATTTCAGATACATATGTAGTTTGTTGTTTCATGTTCTGGGCTGGCTGTTTATCTTAATGCCTTTTTGTGGTTGTCCTCAGGGATATCTTCCTCCAACCAAAAATGGAGTGGAGCCAAAGCGGCCGAGCAGACCCATCAACATTACCTCGCTGGTTAGGTTGTCTACAACAGTTCCCAACACCATTGTTGTGTCATGGACGTCGGAAATCGGAAGGGTAATGAATGTAAATCTGTTCGGAATCTAATGGTTTTAAAAAAATAGTAATTTTTAAGCCTTTTAAATATTTTGTTGTCCATACAGAGTTACTCCATGGCAGTGTACCTGGTCCGTCAGCAGTCCTCTTCAGTTTTGCTACAGAGACTACGGTCAAAAGGCATTAGAAACCCAGACCACTCAAGAGCACTCAGTAGGTTAACTCTGGACTTCAAACAGTTGAATTGAGTCTCAATATAACTTAATGTTAATCAGACAAGTGCAAATTTCTTCCACTTCATGTATTTTGCAACATTTTAACTTTAGATTGTCAGGCTTTTTCCTACCAGTGCTCCAATTTGACATCTTCAAATATTGTTTTGTTTGATAATTAAGTGATTATCAAAATAAATTTTTTTTCCAATAACCTGCAAAGTTACTTCGCTTCCTATTAGCTGTGTGTGAATAGGATGGGAGATATTCAATGTTGCAAAAAAAAAGGTGATCTGATTGATTTTGTATTCTGTGCTCACTCTTCAGTCAAAGAAAAGCTTACCGCTGACCCTGACAGTGAGATTGCCACCACCAGCCTGCGAGTTTCCTTGCTCTGTCCGGTATGTAATGGACCCTCAACCCTGAAGAAAGATTTGATTCTCTTCAGTGGGTTCTGTTAAACCTTGTAATGTCCCTTTGGACTCAATTTCATTAATCATTTTGTCAGAATAATGAAACTCTGCTTCTGTTCACTGTGTCCACCGAGCTCTGCTTATGACTCTCTGATTTCCCATATTGTGTTCTTTGTCAGTTTAATATATTTGAGCGATGGAGAATAAACCACAAGCTAGCAGTTTAGAGATAAGAAACTTCTTTATTATCATCATTGTCATAAAGTTTGAAAGCAGTATGTAGCCTTATAATGAATGCTGACATAATGTGTGTCTATCTGTGTGTAACTGAACAGCTGGGAAAGATGCGACTGATGATTCCCTGCCGAGCGCTCACTTGCTCACACCTGCAATGCTTTGATGCTACACTCTACATCCAAATGAATGAGAAGAAACCCACCTGGGTGTGTCCGGTCTGCGACAAGAAAGCCCCATATGAGCACCTTATTATTGACGGGTCAGTGTTGATCTCCTCTTTTACACCTGTGATTGTGAGCCATCTGAAATATGCATAAACTATTAGCTTGCTTTAATGTACACTGCCGTTCAAAAGTTAGGGATCAGTATGATTTCTTCTCTTCTGTTCATCATGGCTGCATTTATTTGACACAGAGAAAACAGTTATATTGTGAAATATTATTGCAATTTAAAAGAATGGTTTTCTATTTTAATATACTTTAAAATATAATTTATTGCTGGGATCAAAGCTGAATTCTCATCAGCATCATTGCTCCAGTCTTCAGTGTCACATGATCCTTCAGAAATCATTCTAATATGCTGATTTATTATGAGTGTTGTGCGGCTTCATATTTTTTTGGAAGCTGTGATAATTTTTTTCAAGATTCTTTGATGAATACAACGTGAAAAAGAACAGCATCTTGCTGATCCTAAACTTTTCAACAGCGGTATACATCATTGTCTAAAGTGTATGAGCACTTATGCCCTACTGTTCAAAGAATTCGGGGTCGATAGGATTTTTTAAAAATGTTTTTGAAAAAATTCATATGCTCACCAGGGCTGCATTTATTTGACTAAAAATATAGTGATATGGTAATGGTGTGAAATATTATTACAAGTGAAAATAACTTTTTTCTTTGAATATATTTTAAAATGTAATTTATTCCACTGAAGGCAAAGCTGAATTTTCAGCAACCATTACTCCAATATTCAATGTCAAATGATACTTCAGAAGTCATCCTGATTAGGTGATTGAGAAACATTTCTTATCAGTGTTAAAAACAGTTGTGCTGATTATTCTTTGTTTTCTACAGGTTGTTCATGGAGATCCTGAGCAGCTGTGTGGACTGTGATGAGATCCAGTTTAAAGAAGATGGCAATTGGGCTCCTATGAGATCCAAAAAGGTGGTACAGGAAGTGTCAGCCTCATCAAATGGCATTGAAGGTATTGTATGTTTGTTAAGAAGACTATAGACAGTTGTCTCAATTACACACACACACACGCACAAACACACACATATATATACATACTAAAAGGTGTAGACATTTGCATGCTACATTCTTTTTGATTCAGTGAGGGTCTGTTTTTTTTTAATGCTTCTCTAGACTCGTGTCGGTCAGTTGTGTCAGACCACAGAAACAGTTCGTCCCATGGCAGCAGCAGTAAGAAAGTGGAGGTGATTGACCTGACACTAGACAGCTCCTCAGATGATGATGATGACGACGATGAAAATGAAAACGAAGAGCCTCCTCCTAAAAGAGCCTGTCCATCTCTATCACCATCCTCCCCACCTATCAACAAAGGGTAACAATTTACATTTCTGTTATTGTGAACAGTATGTGTATTTTTTTTTTACATTTTAAAACCCAACAAAATGTTTGTGAAAATGAAAAGTGTATTTGTAAGTTATTTTTTATAAGTGCAACACTGATTCATGTTTTGTCATCTAATGCAAAGATATTCACGTTTATATGTGATTTTAAATGTTATGATAATTATTGGAGGCACTGTTTGTACTACTTAAAATATAATTTTATATTTGACTAGTTTACTAATCATTTTGTTCTATTTTGCTGCAGAGTGTTAAATCTGCATCATCAGGCGTCTCCACTGGCACGGGCTCCCAGCATGCCAGCAATGGAGACAAACTATATCCCTCCCCCTCCTCCTCTCATTCAAGACTACCGTCACTATTACCACACACCCAGTGACCTCTCAGGTACCGTCATCATTCCACTCAAATAATATTTCATCAAATATAATAGAGAATGTACTGGTACTGTTCATGTTGACTTGTCTTGGTTGTCACTACCGTTCAAAAGTTTGGGATCTGTAATATTTTGAAAGAATTTAAAATGTATTTTATGCTTCCAATGCCGTTTTTTTTATATATAAATCACAAATACTGTAAAACAGTATTGTCGTGAAATAGTGTTACTATTTTGTGATGACAAATGTATGCTCAATAATTTTTTATTTATTTATTATTATCAATGTTGAAAACAGTCATGCTGTTTAATATTTTTGTGGAAACCATAATACGTTATTTCTTTCAGAATTCTTTGAATAGAAAGTTCAAAAGAACAGCATGTTTGAAATGGAAATCTATTGTGATATAACAAAAGCTTTTACATCCACTTTTAATCAATGTAATGCATGCTAAAAGTTATGTATTTCATTAAAAAAAAAAAACTTGTGTTATTTAGTTTATTAGATTATATATTTATTTTTTTATTTTTTAATCCAATGATCAAAGATTTAGTGTTTTAAAAATGTAAAAATACTTCATATAAAATTATGCCAAACAACTTATTTTTATTTTTTATTTTTTTTGTTCGACAGATCTGAATTTCTTCTCATTTTTACAAGGGGACAATCACCAGGTAAGTTCACGCAGCACATCACTGCTAGGGGGCAGCATTGTGCTCCAACAAACACCTGTGTTTAACCAAATCTAATGGCGAATTAAATGGATTGGATACACTAGGGCCCAAATCTGACTGAGAGATAATTAGCATATACATTTATTTACTAATCATCAGCATAGCCTTAATTTGCTGATTTTATCCTCTCCACAGCATTATAACATGGTCATGGCCGCTGCAGCCGCCGCCTCAGCTTCTGCGTCAGAAGACCACGAGCTGCTGTTGAACCGCTTCATGCCCTATGGTTCCTCACAGCTCTTCCTGGAGCAGCCGGGGACGCCGGTGAACAGCTCACTAGTGCCAGCCAGCGGGGGCAGCAGCAGCGGAAGCAGCAGCAGTCTGGTATCTTCCAGCAGTCTGAGAGACAGCCACCCACACAATAACGTGTCCCGCTCGCGCTCTGACGCTGCCGCCACATCAGTAATATACGGATCCATCCCTGACGTAATTTCACTGGACTGACCGCACCGGGGCGCCCCGCAAACAGACATGCCTTTATCACAAACAACAGGAGGAGCTCTGTGCACTCGTGATGGGATTTAGATGTGAATGGGATGGAAGGTGGGGAGACAAAAAAAGAGAACAAAGACTTTTGTAAAGAGAAGAATACATTTGCTGTGTACAGAGAAGAAAAATCTATTTTCAGTTTTACTTTTTGTATATAAACAATAGGACACTGCCTACCCAGTGAGTGACTTCAGTTGGTATTTTCTCCATGGATACTGAAGATGTTTTTCACTGCTCTGTGTGTCGTTCCTTGATTTATCTTATTCTGTACCTTTTATACTTGCTATTTTATTTAACTTCAAATAATTATTTCAGTCGAAGTAATAGAATGACAGTCATCTTTATAATTTTTCTTTTTTTGAAGACACTTCCTTAGCCATTGTTTGATCAGCGAGGGGGAAATCACATTATTTAATGCCATTATTCTGTGCAGGTAATTTATTGCTTTAAGTTATGTAGGACGTATGCTGTACAGAAGCATTCCCTAATGCCAATACAGAATCTAGCCACGACATGCTTGAAAAGAGGTCACGTCTTATTCCTGTTGCGCATTCTTTCTCATCCATCACCACATTAAGTATGTAAGAAGCGGAGTTTGGTTTCGGTGCCCAGATTTGCTGGTTAGTACCCGAGGGAAACTCTTGTACTTTTTTCCTGATGTCATATTGTTTGATGTTGTTTGTCTGAACTAAACCTCAAAAGATGAGGTGTGGTTCGCAAAAACAGCGCTGAGGGTATCAGACGCTACAGCATACCTCATTTAGTTTGTTGCAGATATGAAAGAAGAATAACCAGAATGATGTTTCAGTAGCCCCAGTGCAGACAATAATTATTTCCTCAAGACAGGAATCTGACAGAAGTGTAATATCCCACGGCAGCAGACCTTCAGATCCAAAATTTGGTCCCAAGATTCCAGCTATTGAATGCCAGCTGACAGCTTTGTGTAAAAACGGCTAAACGCACTTGACATTTCCATTTGGAGTCTCCTCCAGTGAATGCTGTTATTCCATTTGTAATGTTAAGAATGCCATGTATGAAATGTCATTTTCCCAAGGTCTGTATGGTTTGGGCTTCAGTTGGGCTACAATCGAGATTTAGCTTTATAGATTTTCGAAGTGTTGCTTGGAAGGTGAGCTTATTGCAACATAATCTGTGCTATCTGTTTAAAATTGAATTAATTTATTTGATCTATATATTATATTTTTACTGTTTGATCATGCATTGCTTTCATGCATTTCGTAATTATTTCAAGAGCTCTTAACACCTGCTTTGCATTGTACAATTAGCTAATTACCTGTCTTTGTCTCTCTTTCTCTCATATTTGTACTATATGAGACATCTGAGGCATTAATTCCACAATCATACTTGCTGTGTCACATTCAACTTTGGTTGAAATGAAACTGTTGTGTGCACATCCTCTGGCTTCATTGTGATGTGACAGCTGTTTTTGATTTGTCATTAATTCTCGTGCATTGAAAAAAGGTTGTGGAACCGCTAATGTTGGGCCTTGATAAATGTTAGCACACTTTTAATCTCTTGATGACAGCCAGTACACAAAAGAGTCCACAAACCTTTACACATTAGGGATTTTTGTCTTCAGTGTTGCAAATTAACAATTGGATTGCTGAACCCATGCTCATTTAATTTATATATTTTACCTTTGCACTGAGTTATGATAGCACACAAAATTGAGACCGCCATCATTCTGCACAAATCTCCCATTTGACATTGCACTGAAATCATACATTTCATGTGCCCACTGATCCGCTATGTCCTTGAAATATACCACTAGACAGTCAGTCTTGTATAGCTGTACCAATAACTGGCAAGTATGAACTCTCTGCCTTAAGTTCTTCTCTTACTGTATGGTACGCTATGAGAGAAACCATTATGTACAGGAAACCTATACCAGTTTGTACAAAATATTATATGAATTATTTATTATTTGAATTGGGATACATTGTTTACTAAATGAATGTTACTTGTTTATGTAGAGAGCGGTTTAGCTGTAATAAAACAAATACATTAAATCTTTTCTATTTCTGTCTTATCTGTATTTTGGTGTCTTTGTTTGACCCTTTGGTTGCAGAAATAAGGTTATTTTCTGTTTTTTGGTGTGTGTTTTTTTCAGTGTTTAATGAAATCAGTACTAACAATTAGGAAATATATATATATATATATTAGAAATGAAAGCAAGAAGATAAAGACATTGGAGGGTAAAAATTTGTAAAGTTCCACTTGTGGTTTTTAATTGGATATATAGATAGATAGATAGATAGATAGATAGATAGATAGATAGATAGATAGATAGATAGATAGATAGATAGATAGATAGATAATCAGGAAGGTCAGCATCTCCTTTAAGTACAACCTGGCCATACAAGGTGAGACCATCCCCTCCATTAAAGATAACCCTATCAAGTATTTGGGAAAGTGGTACTATGAGTCACTAAAGGAACACAACAATGTCCGCACCACTGAAAAGCAAGCAGAGCTGTGGCTGAAGAAAATAGAAACATCCGGACTTCCAGGGAAATTCAAAGCATGGCTGTATCAGCATGGACTGCTTCCCAGACTGATGTGGCTGCTGACTGTTTATGATGCCCCACTCACTGCAGTGGAAGGGGTAGAGTGTAAGATCAACACACACCTCAGAAAGTAGCTTGGAATTCCACCTAGTTTTACTTCACTGGGGCTATACATCAGATCAGGGCAACTTCAGCTACCTCTCTCTTCCTTGTTTGAGGAGTTTCAAGTAGCCAAATGTAGGGTGGCCATGACCTTTAGAGAATCCAGAGATAGGAAATTCAGTGAAGCCAGAATAATATAAAAGGTTAGGATGAAAATGGGATGCCACAGCTTCGCTAGCCCTAGCTGAAGGGAACTTAAAGCTAAAAGACATCATTGGAGTCCTGTGTAGGACGGCAAGGCCTAGGCATGTCCCACTTTCATACGTGGGGGAAAGCCAACTTGGTGGAAAGAAAAGCCATGATCCAGGGAGAAGTAAGGGATCTAGAGGATGAGTGAAGAAGGGCAAAGGCAGTGGAACTTGGATTCCCAGTCTGCCTGGACTCGGAGGGATCTCCCAAAGCGGAAAGTGTCATGGAATGATCTCTGGAGGCTGGATCCATACCGAATATCCTTTTTACTGAGGGCCGTTTATGACACCCTTCCTTACCCTGTGAACCTCCACAGATGGGGGCTGAGAGATGACCCACTGTGCAAGCTCTGTGGGCAGAAAGGAACAATGGCCCATGTCTTGACAGGTAGCAGTTGCTCAGGGCAGATAGATACAGATGGAGCAATGACAAATCCTAACCGTCCATGCTGATATTTTGGAGCAGAAGAGAAACAGGACATTTCAAAATGTGATTATCTGGGATTCAATGTCATCTGCTGGTGTTGGTCCATTGTGTTTTTTAAAAACCAAAGTCACTGCACCTATTTACCAAGATATTTTGGAGCACTTCATGCTTCCTTCTGCTGACCAGCTTTTGAAGATGCTGATTTAATTTTTTTAACCTGCCCACACTGCCAAAAGCACCAAAAGTTGGTTAAATGTCCATGGTGTTGGTGTGCTTGACTGGCCAGCAGACCTGAACCCCATAGAGAATCTATGGGCTTTTGTCAAGAGGAAGATGAGAAACAAGAGACCAAACAATGCAGATGAGCTGAAGGCCACTGTCAAAGAAACCTGGACTTCCATACCACCTCAGCAGTGCCACAAACTGATCACCTCCATGCCACGCAAGCAAAAGGAGCCCCTACCAAGTATTGACTATGTACAGTAAGTGAACATACTTTTCAGAAGGCCAACAATTCACTAAAACTGTTTTTGTTTTTTTATTGGTCTTATAAAGTATTCTAATTTGTTGAAATTGTGAATTTGTGGGTTTTTGTTAAATGTGAGTCTAAATCATCACGATGAAAAGAACCAGAGACTTAAACTACATCAGTCTGTGTGCAATGAATTTATTTAATGCACGAGTTTCACAATTTGAGTTGAATTACTGCAATAAATGAACTTTCCACGACATTATAATTCATTGAGAAGCACGTGTGTGTGTGTGTGTGTGTGTGTGTGTGTGTGTGTATTTATTTATTTATTTAGGCAAAATAAAGGCTACCATAAAATATTTAATCACAACTGTGAACATTGCACATGTAAGACTATAAAATATGCTACTCAACGCACAAATAGCTGTCTAAAAAATATGAATAGATACTGCTTTTAGAATGATACTGCTACTGAATTTAATACTGCCCTAAAGGATTTTTTCGTGAGCTCCAACAGGGGCTGCTGTTTAAATGTTGGTGCTCAGTTTGGGAGTCACCTGACAGGGGCGCCAAAAAAGTGCGTCATAGAAACGCAGCGCGGCGCCTTCACCCTGTGTGAATTAAATCGGAGCTGGCAATGCCTGGATTTGTTTTTCCAGCTATTTTTATAGTTTAATCTGTGAATGGCGCCTAAACAGGACCCTAAACCTAAATTTCAAGAAGGTAAGATACCCTATGGGAAAGCTTTGTCTCCTCTCATTCAACCGCTCAAAGGAAGCGGGCGCTGCCACTCCACAATGGCGCGTATACACAGCAGGATGTGTACTGAAAAGCAGTTTTTACCGAGCAATGCTAACGTTAATTGCCTTCTATATATTGTTCAGTTTTGTTAATCAGCAGTCAGACGCATGTACGACTGCACGTTAGTGCTTTCTTTTTTCTGTAACAGTCTGTATACATGCACGCAGCTGAATGTTTCTGAAACATTAGCTGTTGTCTATGTAGCCCGTTAGCTTATAGCAGGACTTGTTTACAGGAAGCTCCATTATAACATTGAAGTCCTGGCGGGAATGGTTGCCATTCATAACAGGCTAATGCTAGGAATGTCAGCTCACCGATATAAAGCTGGTTCGATATAAATTATTAAATTGTGAAGTGTATCAGAAAATAAATCTCCAATCTAAGGGGTGTGTATAATAAAAAACATTTCGATGTTGTTTTTATACACATTCAAACCTCAAAGGCTGTGTCTTGTTGCTGGTTCATAGAATAACAGTTAGATATTTGATGAATTTGCAGAACTACAGCACACCACATGCTATTGAAATGTAAGTACATCAAAAAAATACTCTTTTATTTCAGCTTTATGGGGATGTGTCTTGTAATTGTTTTCTATAATGACTTTTAGGTGTTCAAAAAAGTGTAACACAACAAAAGCTGTTGAATTGTAAATACTGAGAAAGAGCTCTGGAAGCTTCCAAAAGAGTGTGCAGTATACCGCCCCCTAGAGGAATACATTGCATTTGCTTCGACTGAGTTTCATCTTCAGACGTGAAAAAATTTGACCTTGGACCACCAAACAAGTCTCAAATTGGGTATATTTGAAGCAATAGCCAAAAATACATTGTGTTGGTCAAAATTATAAATTTTAATTTTTTGGCAAAAATCAATAGGACATTAAATAAAGATCATGTTCCATGAAAATATTTTGTAAATTTTCTACCGTAAATATATAAAAACCTCATTTTTAATTAGTAATATTAGTAATATAGCATTGCTAAGAACTTCTTTTGGAAAGCTTTAAAGGTGATTTTCTCAATTTAGATTTTTGTGTACACTCAGATTCCAGATATTCAAATAGTTGCAGCTCGGCCAAATATTGCCTGATCCTAATAAACCATATATCAGTGGAAATCTTAGTTATTCAGCTTTCAGATTATGTATAAATCTCAGTTTTGAAAAATGTACATTTAAGATGTTTTTATGGTCCAGGGTCACAAATGAATAAAAAATACAAGTCTGACATGTCAACGATTCTTGAATGTCAATAGCATGATAACTGCATCACTTTTACAATGAAAGCTTCTGCAAAATCTTCTTTAAGAAATCTTTAACAAGATACAGCTTATAAAGCAGAGGTACAAGATTGTAGGCCTGTTTATTTTAAACTAAATTATCTATTGGTTTAATTTTCTGTGTTATGTTTCATTAATTTCTGTGACTAAAACCACCATCAATATGTTTGTCTAATCTGAAACAGACACACCATTTGAAGTTGTGTAATAAAACTGAAATTAAACTTAATTTATAAAAAATTCAATTTTCAAACTCAAGTCAAAAAAACTGCAAAATAACACTCTGTCCCAGCTTTGTCTTAATTGTTGAATTTGAAAGTTGAAACATGTTTTCTGTTATAGTTCTGTGACTAAAACAAACATAAAAATGTTCTTATAAAAACGGTAACAAGACAAACACCATGAGGTTGATACCAAAGAGTGTATTTATTTAAAAAAAAAAAATTTTTATTGGTTTAAATTTCAATAGCGATTTCGATTTGGCAAAATGTATTTCATCAATAAATGGTTAAATTCAACAACCTAGTGGTTCATTGAAAAAAGTATTGTGTCTTTCAAACCTGTCTGATTTGTAATGAGCAGATAATAAGAGCATTCATTTGGTTAAAAATGAATCCAAATCAATTGAGCATCTTTATATAACCAATCAGTATTCAAAACTATCTCCTACTTCAGGCCGATCTACAACGGTAAGCTTGTATTGTAATAAATTATAACATTTTAATACAATTTAGTGGGTTTTGTCGTTTGTCTTTGCATCATGTCTGTATTCATAAAGACGTTCTGGCTAGTAGGCTATAACCACATGTGTGGATGCTGCAAGTGGCGATTGTAGCTTTTAACTTGTAATTTTAGAAAGAGTTCTAAGAAACAGTATTTTTAATGTATTTTTTGTTGGTTGTGTGTGGTTAAAAGGAGACATTCAAGGACATTCGAACAGTATGACAATTAGAGATTAAATTGAAATCTAGAGATAACGCTAATACGCACTAAAACACATAGTCATGCAATGATGACATTGTTAATATTAACAATTTGAGAACAAATTATAAACATTATTTGCATGGTTTGAAGTGATCTGAACTAACTTCGTGATCATTAGATTTAATCACCATTGGTGGCGTGACTTATTATAAAACTTGAAATTTTTTCAGTTGGTCAGAACAAAACTGGTAGACATGTTAAAAAGTGACAGTGAAAGTGACATGACATTCAGCCAAGTATGGTGACCCATACTCAGAATGGGCAGTGGGCAGCCATTTATGCTGCGGAGCCCGGGGAGCAGTTGGGGGTTCGATCATGGTATTGAAGGTGGAGAGAGAACTGTACATGCACTCCTCCCACCCACAATTCCTGCCGGCCCGGGACTCGAACTCACAACCTTTCGATTGGGAGTCCGACTCTCAAACCATTAGGCCACGACTTCCCACATCACATTACTTGCTCAGATCACATTTTCAGGTGAAACCTCTTTTTTTGGACATACTTTTAAGATGTATTATCTGTAATTCTGAAGTACAGTAAATATCTACACTGGTGCGTTGACTTACAGCCCATACATACAGCTTAAAACATTAGATTCATCCGTGTTGAGGAACCGTGCTGATGCACAATCCACGTAAAGAAGATAATGTTATATAAACAGATAACTTAAAGACAACACGCATACAAAACCCGTTTAGTTGAGCAAATAGTATTTTATTTAAAACTTGCAGAACCATTTTAAGCCACGACTTGTAAATTATATTTAGTATTGTTTTATAGAAATGCAATTTATATTTCAGTTTTTAATAACTTTGTTTTTATGAGCTGAATCATGGCTGTAGCAGGCAGAAATGTGAAAATTACAATAAACACCCTTAATGTATTTTTTTTAAGTTAGTTGTGACTTATTTTTAATGTATTTGCTGAGAATGTTCACACACAAATTATCTTCTCCTCATGTTTTCATATAATTAAATGATTTGTGTATTAGCCTGCCATTTGATGTAATTACACATTAACATTTCTGATGTATTTCAGGTGAACGAGTGCTGTGCTTTCATGGGCCATTGCTATACGAAGCTAAGGTATCTGAATCATTCATGTCATTTTGCATCCTTCAAAAGCCTATTTAATTTTTATTTTTGGGGGGAGCAATAACTTTAGAGTAAATGTAGTCTAAGTGCTTGATGTAGTGTTTTTGTAGATCAGGTTTTATGCTTTTGATATATTTTCTGTGTTAAATAAAATAGTCACAGCAGCCATTTAACCATTCTTTTAAATCTCGGGGCTTAAGATGTTTTGGTGTCCTCATTTTTTTTCATGTGAAAATGTATGTTTCTGTGGTTGTGTTAAACATTTAAATTGTAGTAGTTCTCAGATAACTTTTGAACTGTCTTCCTACGATAGATGATTTGGATGTTTTGCATATTTTATGTCTTTCCTCACAGTGTGTAAGAATCTCTATCAAGGACAAACAAGTGAAATACTTTATTCATTACAGTGGATGGAATAAGAAGTAAGTTAAAGTATTCAAAGTGCTGGTTTGAAGGGATGAAAGTGCTAGTTAGGACACAGTTAACATCCCTGTTATGTAAGTTGTAATGGTTATGTAGTTAATGTAGTTTCTGCCAATAAATAATGTTATGATATCGATTTGATCACTTAATTCTAAGAATGGGTGTTCAATGTGTTTCTAGCTGGGACGAATGGGTTCCTGAAAGCCGTGTGCTCAAATATGTGGACAGTAACCTGCAGAAACAGAAAGAGCTTCAGAAGGCAAACCAGTGAGTAATGCAATGTAGAAACAAGAGACATAAAAATAGATATTTCAAATAAATGAAATTAATTAGACTATTTAATGGACATAAAGCTTCCATATCCATATTATTCTGTCATTGAGATTCCAGTGGAACAAGAAACAGTTAATACAATCTGTGATGCATGTTTATCTTTTAATGAGAAAAGATTTAATGCAAAACATTCTGTTTTTCAGAGACCATTATGTTGAGGGAAGGATGAGGGGTGTCGCACCGAGCAAGAAAATCGCTGCTGTGCAGCAAAAAAATGTAGATGTGTGAGTGTTGCTTTGTCAGCTTTTACTTTTTGGAGTGCCCTCAAATAAACCCGTCTATAATTTTTTTTTAATGAACTTTCAAAACTGCAAACGTATGTTTACTGATGCATATTTAACCATAGTCTTTCTATTCATTTCACTAGAAAAACAAAGAAGAACAAGCAAAAGAGTAAGTTCCAATTCCCTAATCAAATACTGATGTATTTTGATCTATGAAAGCAGATTGATTGAACCTGCTGAATTTAAATGTATGTTAAAATCATTTAAATAGTTTCACAGTTAGTTTACAGATCTGTCATCTTGTTCTCCAAGTAGTTGCAGATGCAGTCAAATTCATACAGTATTAAATGTGGTTTGGAACCATTGATTATTAACTGATAACAATCTCGTCTTGTTTGCTTCTCAGCACCAGGGGCTGGAGAGGGCACTAGCACTGGGGACATGCCTCACCCCCCACGAAAGAAGAGGGCACGTGTTGACCCAACTGTGGAGAGTGTATGTCAGATCAAAGCCTGTTTAAATTAAATGTCTAATATTTAGAGTCTCTCAGAGTTGGTGTTTTAACAAGTGAAACGTGAGGCTATTTTTGACTTCCAAACTGGCTTTGTATGCAGGAGGAGACTTTCATTAACAGAGTGGAAGTGAAAGTAAAAATTCCTGAAGAGTTAAAACCGTGGCTGGTAGATGACTGGGACCTGATCACTAGACAGAAGCAGGTGACTAAAAACAACCTCCCATCCTCAACCCAGTCCAACTTCTGCATTGCTCTTTATTCAACTAAATTGTATAATATAATGCTGTCTGAAGCAACAACTAGACAGAAAAAAACTATTTTTCCAACTGTACGTTTCTGAATAAATTGGTGGTAAAATTAAATTATGTTTTGAAATATAATACTGTTTTCACACCATGTAGTAGTTAGCATAATTACTAGATGACAGTCATGACTTTTCAGACTTGGAATTATACATTTCTAGGGTGACCAGTGTTCAAGTCTCTGTTGTGGTGCTTTCCCATTTCTGAACCAATTCGCTTCTTGTCTGCTCTCCACCGTACTATATAATAAAGGCAAGAAATTATAAATAAATGTTTAAAATTAAATGAATTAGAAATTTGTGAATTGAGTAATCAAGAGACAAAACTGCAATCCATCAAGGAAGCATTTGTTATGAAAATAGCTTATTAGTTTTAGTAGGACATAAGATGTATTCAACTATGTGCTAGTCACATGAAAGTATTTTTTGTGTGTTATTTAATTTTGAGATTGCTGTATTATTCAGACATTACCTTTAGTCATTGGTTTTATTCAAGGTAACTACTGAACTGCGTTTTACTGTTGAAACTGCTGTCAGAGCTTTGCAGGTTATAATTACGAGTTCTACGGAGACATTAACTTTTTGCATGTCAGAATCTTGTAATTACGATAATTATTACACGGTGTGAACACGCCTTAATGTGCACTGCGAACATTTTTGTGGTTTATTTCTTTTCTTGTTTGTTTTAGCTTTTTCACTTGCCTGCGAAAAAGAAAGTAGATGATGTCCTTGAGGACTATGCAAGCTACAAGAGAACAAGAGGAAACTCTGATAACAAGTATGTTTGTATGCCATATGTAAAAAATAATAATAATAATCTTATCCAGTTAGTTGAAATCACCATTGTACAAATTATTCATTTATGTAAATCATCCAGTTAATTTGAAATACCCTGTTGTAGAAATTTGCAAATAAGATGTAGAGAGAGTTTCTAAAGAGGTACTTTGATTTAAACTCAGAGAACAGGCCGTGAATGAGGTGGTTGCTGGAATCCGCGAGTACTTCAATGTCATGTTGGGCACTCAGCTCCTCTACAAGTTTGAGAGGCCACAGTATGCAGAGATCTTAGCAAACCATCCAGATAAATCCATGTCTCAGATCTATGGAGCGCCGCACTTGCTAAGGCTTTTTGGTATGAACTTAAATGCTAATTTTATTTTGAAACCTAACTGGGGGGTTAGGTTATATTCAGTCTCCATATCTCAGAGAACGTTGATTGATTATAATCTCTCTTCTGTCCACTGACAGTGAGAATTGGATCAATGCTGGCCTACACACCTCTGGATGAGAAGAGTCTGGCCCTGCTTCTCAGCTACCTGCAAGATTTTTTAAAGTAAGTAGAAATCTGTTTTGATGTTTTGAAGTCGTTATGAGGTTTTGAGCTACTTTCTGAAGCTGACAGGTTATGAATAAGACAATTCTTTTTGTTAACAACTTTTTATTAAGACATTTGATGACAATCTTGTACACTAGTTTTTAATAAAGCTGGCCTAATATCAAGCCAAAGTTATGCAGATTATGAAATTTATTTTAAAATGCATTCTATACATTGCTTGCAGGTAGTAACTGACGTTTATGCTTCATATAGGTATTTGGTGAAGAATTCATCGTCCCTGTTCAGTGCAAGTGACTATGAGGTTGCACCTCCAGAATATCATCGAAAAGCTGTCTGAGGGCAAAGCCAGTGAGGATGTTTGGTGCTACATTCTGGTCCTCATTTTTATCTTTTAAAATCTATTCATCAAGTCTTGTGGAAGATCTTCGTGCCCACAACATCAGTCAATAATTATTCAGTACTCTAAGGATAACGTCTGGTATTCCAGATAAGGATTAAATCTCTTCGGAACGCTGCTGTTAATTGATCCCATTTTATTGATCAAATTCTTTTTTTTTTGGTTTATGTAATATTCATAAACAGAACCTGGTCGTGTATAGGTGAAATGCTGCATATTTCCTTTTTTTTTTTTTTTCCAAACGTCACTCAATAAATTGTCCTTCTCAGCTGTGACTCTGCTGTATTTGTTTTTGTTTTTTTACAACAAATGGTCTCTTGCCCATTTGCTTTCATAGAAAGTTCAAAAGCTTTACCGATGAATTACAATTCAAAGGTGCAACCACATTAAAGCAGATGCCGTTGACTTTGGGTCACATTTGAAAGAGTTTGATTTTCGAGTCCCTGTTTTGTTTTTAGTAATTGCTAGCTTCAATCTAATATACATTTGGGGGATTTGCAATTGAAACTTTTGAGTAGGCCTATGTTGTTTAAATATATTATGAAATTAAAAGAACATGTTACTGTATAGATTCATATAATTTTGACCACACTACAAATGTTTAGAAACCACACAGCAGCACAGTGACCATTAAAGCACTCTTCAGCTGCTTTTTGAGAAATACGATGACAAGGCACTGAATACCTCTATTTGTGCTTCTGCTGTTACTCAGAACATATTTTAAGGGCAGAATGAATGAGGTCTTTCAAGAGGCTTGTGTTTGAAACCGGTTTGTCTACTGGATTTGGCGAGTTCCCAGACATGAGCTGGAGCAACTCAAGCATCATAAGATGACTTGAGACTACCTCAAAAAATATGACCCTGGCGTTAAATGTATTTTTACTGGAAGTAGCGGCAACATTGGTATTAATTAGCTTTGTGGCGCTATAATAGGTCATTTTCATTAATGCCTGAAAATTACTAGCCTTTATTTTGTGAGGTTATTTCCCAAACTGTGTGGTTGTGTGTGTGTGTGTATATATATATATATATATATATATATATATATATATATATATATATATATACATATATATATATACAGTGGGGATCGAAAGTTTGGGCACCCCTTGCAGAATCTGTGAAAATATGAGTAATTTTCAAAATATAAGAGAGATCTTACTAAATGCATGTTATTTTTTATTTAGTACTGTCCTGAGTAAGATATTGTACATAAAATATTTTAACATTTATTCCACAAGACAAAAAAAATGCTGAAATTATTAAAATAACCCCACTCAAAAGTTTGGGAACCCTTGGTTCTTAGTACTGTGTTCTGTTACCTGATGATCCTCGGCTGTCTTTCTGATTTGTGATGGTTGTGCGTGAGTCCCTTTACTTCCACTAAAGAAAATAGTCTGTTCCGCGTCCATATCAACGGTCTGTTTTTCATGACAAGGGTGTGTTTGGACCTCCAAATCAACCCTGGTCTTCTCCTGCTAGTGTCTAATAGAATATAGAGGCTTCATTCCATGTCAAATCAGTCAGAATCCAGGAAAGTGGTTGCAGCAACATCTCGGATGAAGAGTTTTTCTTTATTATGTTTGGGTCCCAAAACTAAGGCCTGTAAAAATATTCACATTTTTGTCAGTCCTTGAGATTGTCATTCTTATAGCATCAAAAAAACTATCAGAGAACCATGTTTGGGCATTAATATTTTAAAGTGTTATTCATAGCCTCACCAAACTTTGCAGGATGGAAGACAAACATGTTCTTAGTATAACTGGACCAAAGTTTGTACTGTATGCCTATTGAGATTTTACAAGGCCCTAGATTTGGGTAAATGGCTAAACCCCTGAGGGTATTATAAACTAATTTTCTGCATCCATATAATATCAATCATTACATTTTCTTTAAGCGCAATCTTGTACTAATCGTGTGTCAATATTTGAGGGCTCTATCACTAATGGTCATGAAGATATTAAGAATAAAGCAAAGTGTAGTTTTTGGTCATTTTACTGGTCATGTTCAGTTACACCAGTATTTTTGACCTCATACATTTTTCCTCTTTCCCCCTCTCTCTAGAAACTGCTGCTTGCACAAACAATGTTAGAGAGAATCCACACACAGCTCCAGCATATTGTCAGTCAGCAACCCCTTGACCTGGATTACCTTAAATTTGTGTGTTTTCAGGAGGCTGTTCTTTTTAGTGCTGCCTCTAACCAGGTTCTCATCCCAAAAGGCATTTTAGATGCACTCACAGAGCTGCACAAGTTGGTTAAGAAAGAGAAAACCAGTTCCCCATAGTAAAAAAGAGTTTGTATTTTTTTTTCTTTCTGGTTGTTCCAACCCACCAGGTGTTTTAAGATTGTATTCACAATACAATAAAAAAATAATACAATCTACATGTGTTTGGTTTGAACATTCATTATGACATTAAGAGAGCTGAAAGTCCACTGCTGGAGGAAAGCTATTCTTCCTGCTGCCACTGGCAGTCCTAACACAGGGCATGTCTGTTGGTCTGATTTGATTAAACAGAGAAAAATCAAACATTAGACCACCTCACTGATTCAGAAATATTTATTTGTGTAACTGTAACATCTCTTACAAACCAGTTATTAGCAGGGGCACTGTTCTGTAAATAAGTGCTCTTTTTGTATTTGTGCTACAATTGCATTGAATCAGGTCCTTTGCGGAGTACGTTTTACTGTAAGCCTAGTAAGTGACCACATTTGATAACATTTTGTAACAAACTCCAGAAATACACAATATTAATTCTGAGACTGAATAACATTACTTTCTTTGTCAATGTATGTTCAAATTAATGTCTAATGAGAAACCACATTGGAATGTCACAGCACTGTTAATAATGTGAGGTGTGTTATCTGGTATGCAAATATGAATTCTCTTTCGTGGAGCTTTAATGTGAATACAGCAGTAATTAAATGCAAGCGAAAACGAAGGAAATTAATGCAAATGAGTTTCAATGGGCAGGCAGTTGCATTAAAAAGTAGTATAAACAATATAATTAAAACCATGAGCAATGTAAAGTATTAAAAATAATCTAAGAAAAATATAATGCACCCTAAGTATCAGTGTGAACATTACATACCAGCTTAATCAAAAGCAATCTTATGATTAAGCTAAAGTGCAAATGTTCATTTGCATGCGTGATTAGAGTATGTGCTTTGATATGGAATTTATGCAATTTACATTCTCTTCAATATGTCCTTACCTCAGTTTCGTAGCTTGTTGAGCAGAATAATATTTAACCAATCTTAAGCTGTTGAATAAAAAAAAAAAAAAAACATTTTATTTCGATTTAGAATGTATAATATTGCACATGTCAATGTGTTAATAATTACATTATTTTTACAACAGTGTAAATGTCCTGTTGATGGTACAGACCTGCAGGAACGTACCGCTTTGCATGAGGCAGGTATGTGGATTTTTTGCTTTTTTTTATTTTATTAAATAGTATTTTAATGGAAAATATTAGGTCTAAACATTAAAGGGCTCATAATAACATAATTACATTATAAATATTATAATATTTTCAGTAGTTTTATTTTTTATTACATTTTTATTATTCCACTTAAAATGTTAGTAAAACTTTCATAATTTATAATCCAACATTTGCCTTTGTTTTGCAGACCACAATGTATAGTTAAAGCTTCATATTGTTTATTATTAATAGTATTATTATTGATAAGCCTGGCGAATATAACCACTGCAAATAACTTTTTTCAAAATGAAAAATCCTCAAAGTATAAGACAATAACAACCCCTGCTCTTAAACTGACCTCTCACTGCTGAAGCCAGGAAGATTACCGGTATTCAATTCAGCCCATATCCAATATTTAGAAAAGACTTGCATGTGCTCCAGACTTGCTGTTCATTTTTGAGAAGATGGCAAAACTATGTATAGTAAGTGTTCCACGAACAACTGTACAACAGCAACATATTTTAATGCCACACTGTAATCTTGGACAGCAGATCTTTGGTATGTTATAATATAAAATAATGAAAAAGGGTCTTAGATTTTGAATACTATACAACATGTATGTACACTTTTTAGGATTCCAAAGCAATAAACATTTTATGAGCATGACCCTATGTAACATCTTACAGAAGCATTTGATTCAATTCACTGATATATAAATAGTTTATCTGCATATGATCACAAATATAGCTCTTGACATTGAGTTCTTTTAGTTTCCTCCTTTGCATTTTGGGTGTGTGTCCGCTTTATTGTTATTATTCTTTAGCACAGATCTTTTATTGTAAAATTCTTCAGTTACTGCATGCTGATGCATCAAGGATGGATATAGTGTCTAGCTGTCAGGCTTGATTGGAAAATTATAACAATTCATTGCACCCTGTGTATGTATAAGAAGCTATATGAGAAAGGGAAATAGAAAATTGCAATGTATGTGGCATTGACCTCATGTTACCTCTTTCAGGATGGTAGATCACCCTTATTGCTCGCCGCTAAGATGAGCCAATCAGGAGCATGCCAGATGCTTGTGCAATATGGAGCATGTACTGTTCTTCGAGACAAACAAAACAAGTAAGTATTTTAAAATTATCAGATTTTATGTTCTGTATTAATAATTATGCATAAAAAGTTTGTATAAATTTTGTGGGGAAGTCGTGGCCTAATGGTTAGAGAGTCATACTCGCAATCAAAGGGTTGTGAGCTCGAGTTTTGGTGCCAGCAGGAATTGTGGGTGGGGAGAGTGCATGTACAGTGGTCTCTCCACCTTCAATACCACGACTTAGGTGCCCTTGAGCAAGGCATCGAACCCCCAACTGCTCCCCGGGCGCTGCAGCATAAATGGCTGCCCACTGCTCCGGGTGTGTGTTCACAGTGTCTATGTGTGTTCACTGCTCTGTGTGTGTGTGCACTTTGGATGGGTTAAATGCAGAGCATGAATTCAGAGTATGGGTCACCACTTGGCTGAATGTCACGTCACTCACTTTTAAATCAAATTTGTTTAACCAAAATGGCAGAAGATGAAAATATTTTAAATACAAGTGCATATGTATATCCAGTTCCAGTCAATATACTGTAGTGAATCAGTACCGTATATCAGCTTGCAACCTAATATGAAAAGGGCCATCCCGGGTCATCCCAGCTGCATTGCGCCAGTGTCCTTAAAGGGATAGTTCACCCAAAAATGAAAATTATGTCATTAATAACTCACCCTCATGTCGTTCCAAACCCGTAAGACCTCCGTTTATTTTTGGAACACAGTTTAAGATATTTTAGATTTAGTTCGAGAGCTCTCAGTCCCTCCATTGAAACTGTCCATGTCGAGAGCTCTCAGTCCCTCCATTGATACTGTCCATGTCCAGAAAGGTAAGAAAAACATCATCAAAGTAGTCCATGTGACATCAGAGGGTCAGTTAGAATATTTTGAAGCAAAAATAGCAAAAACTACGACTTTATTCAGCATTGTCTTGTCTTCCGGGTCTGTTGTGAGAGAGTTCAAAACAAAGCAGTTTGTGATATCCGGTTCGCGAACGAATCAATCGATGTAACCGGATCTTTTTGAACCAGTTCACCAAATCGAACTGAATCGTTTTAAACGATTCACGTCTCCAATACGCATTAATCCACAGATGACTTAAGCTGTTAACTTGTTAAATGTGGCTGACACTCCCTCTGAGTTAAAACAAACATATCTCGGAGTAATTCATGTACTCAAACAGTACACTGACTGAACTGCTGTGAAGAGAGAACTGAAGATGAACCCTCTGATGTCACATGGACTACTTTGATAATGTTTTTCTTACCTTTCTGGACATGGACAGTATACGTACACACAGCTTCAATGGAGGGACTGAAGACTAAATCTAAAATATCTTAAACTGTGTTCCAAAAATAAACTTATGGGTCTTATGGGTTTGGAACGACATGAGGGTAAGTTATTAATGACATAATTTTGCAAATTGGGCAAACTAACCCTTTAAGAAAACCAGGCCTCATTGATCCAATATTTGGATCCTAATAATATAGCATAATAAGAAATTGATTAGCAATTTTTTGTAGGCCGGTCATTTTTGACCAGAAACACCACAAAGTAACAAGATGGGGAAGGGGGCTGGTGCAGGAGGCTATTCTCTGTGTGAGCAAAGTAATTATATAAATAATATAATATAATTCAGGACATCAAGCCATGAACTGCCCATAAGTCATTTACATAAATCTCATGCATGTAAAGATATTTTAAGCTTTGCAGAAGGAATCAGTCCGAAGTTCAAACCAACTGGTCTTTTTATTTTTTCTGTGTTTTGTTTGACCTGTTCACTTGTTTGTATGTCGTTGTGTTCTGACCAGGACTGTGCTAATCTTAGCTTGCGAGAATTCCTGTAAAGAAGCAGTGGAGATTCTCCTAAAGACTAAGACAGATGTTTCTGCAGTGGACCTGTAACAAGACTTGATAACACTTGTACAACATGCCTTGGAAACAACCAATAAAGGTAACTTGTTCCTTGTCAAACAAATTTTCCAGTTTTTTTTAGCAATATACATCTATAAAGTGAAATGAAATGTTCTTGTGACCAGCAACACTGTTTTTCTTTTCTTTTTTTCAGAAAGGCATTGCAAAATGCTGGTCTTGTTATCCTTACATGTAGCAATTACTGAACTTGCTCTTGCAGACAGCAGGTCTGCCATATCAACCAGCACAGTATCATTTCTGGGTAATGTCATGTCATTTAAGAGAAGTGCCTGATAGATTTAGATCCAGCTGTCCTCACAGAAACTTCCCAGATCCTAATACTAAAAGGAAATCATTTTCAAGAGGTGACTGGTCTGTATTCCTTTTCCAAGGACCGTCTTATTTAAAGAGAGAGGCCTTTTTCAAATCCGATGCTTATTGTAAGAAGGTCACTTGGGTCCCTGAAAGATGCTTATCATACCCTATAAGCCTTAATATCTCCAGATAATTAAATGCAACAATGCGATAAATTCTTATCCAAAATGTTGTGCAATAAAAACAGAAACATCGTGTGCAAAAACATTTCTCTAATTTTGTTTTCAGCTAAAGAACCTGCCACTGCTTCACAGAAGATCCAACAGGTAACACTGACATTTAGCTGACATTTTAACTGTTTAAACACATTTGCATGCATATTTGCATATTTGCATATTGCATATAATACAAGACAGGAGTGCAGCTAAGAGCAGACAAAAAAGGTAGTTGGTTTGCTGCACTTAAACTGACTTCATCTGTTTGTTGATCTTACTGTCAAACCAATTATAATTTAATAATTTACAAACGATATATGCTCTGCAGCCAAAGCAAGTCAGCGATGCTGTACATAGATATTTAGTCACCCTGAATATTCCCTATAGTATAATAGTGTATCTGCAATAAACAGCACAGATGATGTTTTTTGATTATCATAGTGTTTTTCTTTATAAATGCAGGCTAAACCCCCATCAGAAGGGATTGGCCAGGATAGCAGGATAGGTAAAGACTGAGAAACCTTTTTCAGAGCCACTAACAGTGAGTTTCTTCACGGTATGACTTTTAAAATAAGGCTATGCTATAAGGCAGTAATTTTTCTCTCGTGAAGCTGATTATGGTCCTGTGATCAGTTGTGAATGTCATCGCTTGCTCACCAGTAAGCGCTCTGCAGTGATGGGGTGCAGTTTAAAGTTAAAAAGAAAGTCTTGGCGGATTTTTTTTTTTTACAAACACGCAGGTTTTCGCTTCATGTTTTGTGGATTATTCTGATGGCACTCATTCACTGCAGAGGATCGGTTGGTGATAAAGTGATGTTATGCTACATTTCTCTAAATTAATTTCAAAATTTTCAGCAAATTTTGGCTTTTGATGAACTATTCCTTCAATGTCAGAGGCATTAATTTGTATATTTAGTATGCGACCTTGAAATCTTGCACAGTTTGTAAAGTGTCACATACTCACTTGACATGAGCCATATTACATCTTATTCTCATTAAATAAAAAATAAAACTGACTGCAGTTGAATTAAAATATACAAACAAATGATTTCCTACTTCATAAGCACCCTTTTTATTCAGGTCAGGCCTGCACAGTCTGCTTCTGTGCCAGTGAGTTCCACTCCGATGGAGTTATTGCCTGGTGAGTTGGAGGCCCTTAGGAGAGAACTAAAAGATTCATGGAGGAGGCAAGAAGCAGCCGAGGCGGAGGTGCACAGGCTGGACACGGCGCTGGCTCTGCGTGCTCAGGAGTATGAAGGACTGAGGAGAAGTAGTGAGCAGGCTTTGTATGTGGCCCATATCCAGTCGTGTGAACTGGTGCAGGCCCTGGGTGAGGTGCAGAGACGGATGGCCGGCTCGGAAACCCGAATGAGACAGATGCAAGCTCATCTAGCGGCCGTCAGGGAGCACTTGGTAGAAGAGCTGAGAGTCCAGCTCCAAGAGGCCAAAGGTCAGCGAGAGGCAGCCGTAGCTGATTTTGGGAGGATGCAGAAAGAGCTCATCCAGAGTAGAAGCGAGGTGGAGCAGCAGAAGGAGAACCAGAGCTAATGCAGGAACTTAGCCGATTTTCCCATGAGCTCCTCAGCAGGGAAGAGCAACTAAACACACTCAGGACCAGGTTAGCGGACATGGAGACACAGCCAGCTGAGATGTTATGTAAAGAAGCACAGACTCCATCAGAATGTTGCCTCACTCACGAGAAGAGCACCATGACTGTCCTCACCACAGAGACCAATGAACGAACCATAGATCTGGAGAACTACATTAGCAAGAATGAGCACACAGTCTTAACTAACTCACTAAAAGATGCACTGCAGCAGGCTGAAACCAAAGCTGACGAGGCTCTACAGAAGTACCAGAGTCCAGGAGGAGAACCAGAGCCTGCTGAGAGAACTTCAAGAACAAAAGATTGAGCTGGATACCATCCAGAAGGCTCTGCAGGCTAGGTTTGTTCCTGTTGCCTTAATGGAGGAAAAGGAGAAAGATGTGGAGCTACTCAAACTGGCCCTGGAAGAGATGGAGAAGCAACAAAACCAGGGCAGTGTGAACATCTCAAACAGAAAGGATGAGGGTATTCAGAGAGAAGAACACAGACAGCCATGCACAAGTGAAGTACAGCAGAACCAAGTGTCTTATTCTTCAGGGAGTGACAGAGCAGAATGTGAAGTCACTAGAAGAGCGGTGAAAAATGTGCAGCCAACTGAAATAGAGAGCAAAAGTAGCACAACTGAAGACCAGGGCAGCACATTGCAAGATCAGGTTGAAAAGGTGATTATTGCCTGCTTAATTGATATATAAATAAATAAAAGAACAAAGACTGTTGTATATTATATATTCTTTTTTTTTTTTTCAGAAAATGTAAAAATTAAATTACATATGTTCTCTGTTTCAGTCTTCAGTGGAGCATGAAGGACAGAGCTTGGCTCAGGTCAACATATCAGAACCCATCAGCTCCTGTGAACCATCAGTCAGTCCCACAGAGTAACATAAATTGTCTTGTGATATTAGAAGAAATCTGCAGTGACTGTGATCAAAAACAGCATTACACATGAATCACTCTCCAGAGACATCTTTACTTTCTTCAAGATACTCTTGTTTTTCAGATGCTTTTACCGTAATCCGACAAAACAGCACTTTATGACCTGTATTGTCCATTTCTAAATGAAATGTTGGTTTATGCAGTATTGTTTTTTTTTACCTGATGGTAAACCAATGCATTATGAACTGCTTGTTTTCTTTTCTTTTCTTATTGCCAGGACTGTGAAAAACATTATAGACATGTGCTTTCAATATACCGAACAAGGTTGCTCAGTGCAGCACAGGTAACATTTTATTCTTGTATATTGTCTTATTATCTAATGTGCTTTCAAAAGTACTGTAAACCCATGAAGATGGTCGCGTTTATGTTCAGAAACGGTGTATTTCTTTTGAAGGGTTACATAGATGAAGAGGCCAAAGTGGCTCTGCTTCAGATTGCCAAGATTAGAGAGGAGTGTGTGTGTTGAGCATTCACTGTGCTGCTGTTCCTGAGTGTTTGTTTGTGTGTGTGTGTGTGTGTGTGTGTGTGTGTGTGTGTGTGTTTCCAAAAGCATGGGGTCTGTAAGATTTTTTTTTGAATGCCTTTAAAAGAAGTCTTATGCTTATCAAGTGTACCTTTTTTTGATTAAATAAAAAAACAGCATAGTCAAATATTACCATTTAAATTAACTATTTTCGATTTAAATATATTTCTTTTTTTTATTTTTCTCTAATGGCAATGTTCTACTTTTAGCAGTCACTATTTTATACATTATTCAGTGTCATGTGATCCTTCAGAAATCATTCTAATATGCTTAGAAACATTTCTTATTATCAATGTTAAGAACAGTTGTGCTGTTTAATATTTTTGTGTGATACTTTATTCAGTTCAGAGTTCAAAAGTTATAAAGTTATATATTTTAGGAACTAATTATTTAATTATAATTTAAATTATTGTGCAAATTAACTGTTGTTCTTTGTAACTCATTTAATCCACAAATAAACTATACAATATTGAAATGTAGCTATGTTTGTTTTTTATGAACCATTCTAGTTAATTGTAGTAACTAAGACTCAGATATATAAACTCAAATATATAGACACATTAAAAAAAAAAAAAAAAAAACAATCAAAAAAAATCAATTTTGGAACAAGCCTTACTTAAAAGAAGTGTAGTTAATTTTGTGAAATATACTTAGGTAAAGTTTAAGTATACTTTATGTAGCACGTATACAAATATCAGTGTACTATTAGTGATATACTTGTAAATGTACTATTTCAATACTACTTGGGACTTAATTGGCCCACTTTCTTAAATATAACAGTAGTAAACTTTAAGTACACAACTAGTTTACATGTGTTTAGTTTGTACTGCAACTATACTAAGAGCCAACTTATAGGTATACTGATAGTTTACTAATTAAACTTTGAAGTATAGTCTAAGCAAACTACTAGTATAGTAGTTTTATACTGCAAGAATAGTTTTTTTTTAAAGTGAACTTTATATCATACTTCAAGAATACTACTATCTTATATGAGCATCTGAACATAAAAACATCAAAAGAAAGTATCTGCTTGTAAAAAAAAAAAAAAAAAAAAAAAAAAAAAAAATATATATATATATAGTGATATACTTGCATTCACTGTGCTGCTGTTCCTGAGTGTTTGTGTGTGTGTGTGTGTGTGTGTGTGTGACCATATATATATATATATATATATATATATATATATATATATATATATATATATATATATATATATATATATATATATATATATATATATATATGAGGTTCACGCATTCTTTTTTGTTAACATTTGAATGTGGGTAAGATAAAAAAAACAAAACATTTTGAACAAAACGCTGAAAAAAAAAGACTATAAATTTGATTCAGAATGATAATCGAAACATAAATGGATTGGAAAGCTTGACAGTAGTGACCTCTTCATGGGTCAACATTTTATTCCATAAGGTGTTACACAGCTTTGATGCTGTTTTATATCTGATCTCTAACAATACTAAAATTTAAAATCTAAAGATTCATCTTTTTCTTAGCACTTGACCAACTAATACTAGCACTTTTCCTTTTCTTGTCTTTTCATAAAAATAAAAATAAAAAAAAACCTGGCTATGCGTTCTATACTAGCCTTAACTGAGACTTATCATGGCACTTGTATACTGTTGTTGTTCTCTTGTTGGTCTGATTGCTTCTTTTGTTCTCATTTGTAAGTCGCTTTGGATAAAAGCATCTGCTAAATGATTAAATGTAAATGGAAATACATTTGGAAGCATCTGTTGTTTTGGTTTCTTCTTCGCTTGTGTTTTGGAAATTATGTAAAGAAGATATGTAATAGCGCCCCCTACTGTATAACAATGAAAATATGGATTCCCGGAGCACAAGTATAGCTCAAATATATTTACACTTTTTCTAGGTACAAGTCAAGTAGACTTATTTTTTAGTATACTTACAGAGAGATATATAAAAATAAATTTCTGAGAAGTAAAAGTAAAAAAAAAAAAGTGACGTGACATTCAGCCAAGTATGGTGACCCATACTCAACATTCATGCTCTGCATTTAACCCATCCAAAGTGCACACACACAGCAGTGAACACACACACCATGAACACACACCTGGAGCAGTTGGGGGTTCAGTGCATTGCTCAAGGACACCTCAGTCATGGTATTGCTGGCCCAAGACTTGAACCCACAACCCTAGGGTTAGGAGTCAAACGCTCTAACCACTAGGCCACCACTGAGAGTATACTTTCTTATTTTTACGTTAATGGCAAATAAGCGCCCTATAGTTTATTTTTTATAGCTAACTAATGAACTGTAAACACAGGATACCATTCCTGAGGTAAATCCAAAGTTTAGGTACATATTGATCACAAGCTGTTTTATTTGATTTGGCAACCCTGTGGTGCACTGAAGGGATAGTTCACCCAAAAATGAAAGTTCTGTCTTCATTTACTCACCCTCATTCTGTTCCAAACCTGTATTAGTTGCTTTCTTATGTTGAACGTGTTGAACATAAAGAAAAGATATTTTGAAGATTGCAGTTGGTGGTTCCCATCGACTTCCATATTACCCTTATAAGCAAGTCAACGGGAACAACCAACTGTTTGATTACCAACAATCTAAAAAATATCTTCTTTTACGTTCAACATAAGAAAGCAACTCATACAGGTTTGGAACGACATCATGGTTTAAATGATGACAGAATTTTCATTTTGGGTGAACTATCCATTTAATGTCTTATTGCTTTAACTTGGATACCACTAAATTCAACACAATAAACATTTATTTCATGCAAGTTACTGTAAATAGACACTGAGACATTTTTTTGAAAACATTCTAATGAACATCAGTGAATGATAACAGAATTTCTCTTTTTGCTGAACTTAGATATTTACATATACATGATTAGTACATAAAATTACATCTGGTAATCAAGACCCTTCTGATCCAGTTCTTGTGAGTCACAGCTCTCTAATTAAATTCTGTTTCATCAGGCCATGTACAAAGCAGCGTTCTTTAAAGTGAAGGGATCAGACTGCCCTCTTGTGTTCTGTACTACACTGTTGCCTTTTGCTGGAAAATGATAGGGGATTTGAGTTCTCTAGGGTAAATATTTTGCTGTGAAAATTAGAGTATGGTGGTGAGTAGTCTTCAACACGCTGTTTATGTACTTAACTAAATCCTTGCTCTTGGCAAAAAAAAAAAAAAAAAAAAGGTTTTCTCAGTTGTGCATTTTTTCAATGAAGAGCCCTTGCAATAGACCCTAATACAAAGACTCCACAAATACTCAGCATATGGTTTTGATTTCGGCAGTCAACAGAAAAATGAGACTTGTTGTTAAACACTGACCTCAATGCAGTCATCCATCAAGATCTTTACTTGTGCTAATATGATTTATTGTCTACACTGAAGTTTGGCTGAGCCTCACGCTTGCACAGACCTGTTTTTATTTTATTAATTTTTTTTCTGTTCTGCTATGAACTGACTGTGGTTGTTGTGGTTTCATTCAGTTTCTTGGCTTGGTTGTTCATGTTGTAGCTATAGTTTGTCAAAGCTCATGACACTGAGAAGAGCTTTTTGGCATTGCGTTAAAAATTTATTCCACTGAACACTGAAGATTTTGCACAGGAAAGGAAAATAATAACCCATTAACTTTGAAGAAGCCCTGCCTTCCCCAAATACAACCTAAAATTTGAGACCCACTTCCCTCCCTAGCTATTGTGTCTGATATTTAATAGAGGAGTGAACCACAACATTGGTTTCATGTTTAGTTCTTTGTGGTCTGATTTGTCTAAGCTGTTCTCAGTAATTATGGTGAATATTTTTCAATGTGCCTGGAAATTTTCCTTCAATCAGATTTCCAAAGCACTAACCAGAACCAGATGCCCACTTGGTTTTATATAACTCTGTGGTTGGAGATCACAGTTTGGTGATCGCTTTTAACAGTCAGCTGCTAAGATATACTGATTGCTAATGAACCCTCCTCTTACCCTGAGGGGGCGTGGCCTCTGTAAGTAATTCTGGTTTTACTTTTGTTCCCGCACTGGTAAGATCCATTTTAACAGGACCCAATTCAAGCTTATGCAATTTTGACAATTTCATGGTGTTTACCTTACCTTCTTAGCATTGTTGGTCTTTTTGTAATATACCATTTTTTTCTTTATATATAGCTAACTCCAATATGAAATTTGCTCTAGATTTGCTCAGGTTTGGGACTGGCTTCACCTCTTTTTCCTTGCCCTTTTTTCTAGGTGTTTGACTGGCACTTTTCCTGCTCTACACCTGGCGCAGAATGCTAAAAACTCATTCTCATTAATGTGAGGCAATTAATGTGTGTATATATATATATATATATACACACACACACATAAGCATAAATAAAAAATATATAAATATATAAAATGTGTATATAAACATAAAATATATACATGCATACATATCATATCATTTATAAATATAATGGGATTTTTGATTTTGAAAATTAAACTGTAAATTAAACAGAAATGTGTGTGTTCAACAGTATATACAGTAGAGAAAATATTAATTGATCCCCTGGTGATTTTTGTCTACTTAAAAATAAATGAAGGGTCTGTAATTGTTATGGTAGGTTTATTTTACCATATAGAGACAGAATATAACACAAAAGTCAAGAAAAAACACATTATATGAAGGTTAGAAATTGAGTGAAATAAGAATTTGATCCCCAAGTAAAACATGACTTAGTACTTGATGCAGGCACAGATGTAAGATGTTTCTTGTAGTTTGCCACCAGGTTTGCACACATAACTGGAGAGATTTTGATCCACTCCTCTTTACAGACCCATCCATGACCCATCTTCAATGTTCTGCTTGGGGGAAGGAGGTTCTCATCCAAGATTTTTACAGTACATGGCCCCATCCATTTGCCCCTCAATGCAGTGAAGTTGTCCTGCACCCTTTGCAAAAAACAACAACATGGTGTTCTTGGGGTCATAGTCAGCATTTCTCTCCCTCCTAACATGGCGAGTCGAGTTAATGCCAAAGAGCTCAATTTTCGTCTTATCTGATGACACCACTTTCTCCCAAGCCTTCTCTGAATCATTTAGATGTTCTTTGACAAACTTTAAACGAGCCTGTGCGTGTGTATTGAGCAGAGGAACCTTGCAGGGGCTGCAGGATTTAAGTTCATTGTGGCGTAGTGTGTTAACAATGTTTTGCTTGGTGCCTGTGGTCCCAACTACCTCAAGATCATCAACAAGCTCCTCTTGTGTAGTTCGGGGCTTATCCTTCACCTTTCTCATGATCATCCTCACACGATGAGGTGAGATCTTGCACAGAGCTCCGGACCGAGGGGATTGATGGTTGTTTTGTATTTCTTTCTTTTACAAATAATCGCATCAGTTGTCTCCTTCTCACCGTCTTCTCATCTGTGGGAGCCAGAATTCTTGCTGGTTGGTAGGGGATCAAATACTTATTTCACTCACTGAAATTGCAAATCAATTTCTATTAACCTTTATATAATGTGTTTTTTTTTTCTTCTGGATTTTCTGTTGATATTCTGTCTCAATCTGTTAAAAAAAACCAACCATAAAATTAGACTATTTCATTGTAAGTGGGTAAACTTACAAAATCAGCGGGAGATCAAATAAATACTTCCCCACTGTGTGTGTATATGTATATGTATATAATTAACCTTTTATATTTTTTTTTCATATTTTAGATGAAAATGTATTCAAATAAAATAAATCATAAATTTATTTTAAATTATTGAAATTATTTGGTATTTCATGATGATGAAGAACTTCAGTTCAGCATTTTTATTGTTATAATAAATACTTTTGCAAATAATGTCCAGGAAAGCAGCATCAGCGAAAAACTACTGTTTAAGCTGTCTGTATTGTGTATAGTGTTTCACAGTGGTCTCAAATCTCTTGCTGAGATTCTTCAGTCATTGTGTCAGTATGTCTGTCTCTGATCATTCCAGCTGTGTTAAAATTAGTCCTGCCTTGTCCATTCAAGTGCTTCTTAGAGCTTTCTGACATCTGAGTTGAGGGTTGCATCACTGTTTTTCCCCCTCATTAATCTACGGTTAACCATCAATGGATCTAGGCCCTGTTCTCATTCTCTCCGCTTCTGTCCCTGCCCAGCACAAATTACACACGCCTGGAGGAGAAGACATCCCACATTCACACGTCTCACAGGGCATTGACATTCCCTATCTGTTACAGCACCACTGTAATGGGAGAAGAGAGTTAGAGCACTCTTCACCCCAAACCCTCACATTAGTGTGTGAAACACTGGAACATTGTAATATATTCCAGTTTTGGGGCCCGTTCTACATGATACATCGCTTGTTACATCCGAGATGAAATGTCACATCCAAGATAATATAATTGCGCTAATCATGATCTGATTAATGCGGTTCTTCGAATACACCTGCTGTTGATGATTAGTATGGTTGGATTGATTTATCTGAGATAGTTGCGCATTCATTGGTTGGTTTAAAAGATACTATATATTGATTCTCGAAACCACAATCAGCAATGCAGCGAATGGATGGCGGCAAGATAGCAACGTAAAGACATCATTTAATTAAAAAAGACACCTGACGAAAACTTCACACATTTCTGGACTTTTATTAGGTAAAACTTTTATTTATCAGATAAATTATATGTGTATTATATGTAATTATATATTTTTTACATGATTCTCAATTATTAATATTCATGGTTTCTAATATTTGTACAGGCTTAACCTTTTTATTTCAATGTATCAATCAGCAATTCAATTTTGAAACACATTTGTTACGTGATAGTATTAATTAAAGTATCTTAAGGGTCAAGATCAAGTTATCTGCATCTCTTTGCGCAGCATCAAGCCACTCCCATCATAGCTGTCACCACTCAAATTAATGCACAGCTCAGATTAACTGTATAGCATGCGTGTAAGACTCAATTATAAAGTAATCGTTGTGAAAGCGAAACTTGTTTGGCCTTCCAAAAGAGGACACAACTAGAAATGGATGGTTAAATTACATTTACAACAGTATTCCTGAACAGTTCAACCCAAATATTCAGATGTGTGCAGTGCATTTATAGCGGAGGACAAGTACTGTTTCTTGTGAGTAGCCTACATTGCCGGTGTCTGTGTGGCAGTTATAACTTTGCAAGGACAGTCTGGATCTTCAGACTCACAGCCTGTAAGTACTTTTCATATTTAAAAAATGTGCCACTGATTCAAACATGAGTTTTGAGCAGTAACATTACAGAGTAGCGCTTTTTGTTTGTTTGTTAGAAATGCCACTTTTAAAGTTGCTAATATTGTTTTAAACCTCCTAAAAGAGGTTTACATGCATACAAGGTCAAAAAACATGTTTTTTTTCTCAGAAAATAGATTTAACTTTACCTAATTTCTAAATGATTTCTAAACGTCTCGTACGAGGCAATCAAGATTCAAATTTAATTCTTGTAATTTAATGCAATCGTGAAATAATAAAGAGAATAGTATTACAAGTTCATTAAAAAAATACAAATATGGATAAACTTTAGATGATTTACCATGCTGATTACCATTAAATTAGTCATCACAGTCTTGTGAAAAGGGTCCATCACAAAGCACTGGATAGCTGGCCAATCAGCATACACCTCTCTTTTCAGAACGATGAGCTTTGTAAAAATCAACAAGTTTCAGAAAGTCGGGGAGCAACGGCACAGTGGAGCAACAATAATGTACGCTATGTGGAAAATAATGGTGTTTTCTTTTCTTTTTTTAAACCGCATAAGCACATTGCATTACACCAAATACACAAAATAATGTTCTTCATAGCAACGTCATATGACCCCTTTAAGTATCAGTTCTGCTTAAAAATATGCAATCTAATCCTGTTTAAATGAAATTAGCCTGCTCCCAAACAGGTTTAAGTTTACAGACCTGTTGCTATGACAGCAACTCTGGAATGAGCTTTGAAGAACCAACCAATCCAAGATCAAGCGAATTCGTCAACAATCAAATCCAGCTAACTGAGTTAGCGATGTATGAAGAACGGCCCCATGATTATGTGAGACTGTGTTTTTTGTCCCATCAGGATGTTGTCAGGTTCTGCTGTAATACTTTCTGTATTAGACTCTCCCCCACATCTCTCTCATTACAAAAACCACATAATGAAGCAATTGTGTGTCAAATCCTCAGATCTTTGTCGAAACTGTCAAGAGCAAGAGATCATACCTGAGAACATGAACATGCCTGATAAATCCCTTGTTTTCTCTCTTTCAGTTTATTTACATTAGCTTTGAAAACATGTATATGCTGTTGTTTGCCAAAAGTTGATAAAATAATTAACAAAAATATATTTCTTTAGATCCTGCACTTAATATATCCAAATGTTTGTCCAATAGAACACTTATAGAATATGTTCTTTTCCCTTTTCCTCAATAGCAAGTGGAAAATTATGGTTCACAACTGACAAAATTAGCACTAGCTATTTTTGAAAAAAAGGAAAAACCCTGGAAGTGCCTTAAACCAACTTCTTGTTTCAATACCTAATAGGTTTTCATGTCAAGCGATTTCAAGAGTTAATTGTAATATTGCTCAGTTATGGTTAAGCAATGCCATTTCATAAAAATATTATGAAGCATATCTTTTTACACTCCACTTACACTTGTAAGACCTTGGCCAGATAACAACTAATTGTTCATCTACAGTTAATCTCAAAAGGAATTACATGTTCAATGACCTCATAAAAAAACAGTCAGGATGGTAATTTAACTCTATCCAACATGATGTACATTGGTGTCGGCTCACAGAACCAAGTAACAAAACACAAGCATGGGCATAACTACATTATTCAGGAAGCTGCAACTTTATCCAGCTTTCTGTGACATGGGGTGGTGACTCCAGATAGAGGTTCAATTCCCAGAGGTTCCAGAAACTGGAGGGTGAGTGAGATCATAGTCCTGTCCTGTGGTCAACTGTGCAATTGAGTTCACTCAAATTCTTATTCTGATGATATACTGTTGTAATGAAGATATTAGAAAAATACAACATTTCAAACATGCAATCATTTAGATCTTAGTGTATATACAGTACATACTGTAAATGCGTATGTGTGTGTGGTTTATTGGTGTGTTTATGTGTGCATGACAGATCATTTGTTTTGGAAAATATTTTTTGCCACAGAAGGGGGCTGTGGTCTCCACCATCAATTACAACTTGAAAGATCAAACCCCACTCCTCCGGAGGGAGAAATCTGCAAAATATAAACAGGTTGTTAAATGGAAAGCTACATCTGTGTTCATTTGTTTCAGCCACATTTGGTAATCCTTACTGAAAATGATTTCAAATGGCTTTAGACCACACTCCTATGGGAGTGCTGCAGTGGAAGTGTGTTGAGATCCAGAAATTCCCCATATACTCACTGGCTTCCACCCATCTTGCATCACATCCTCTTTCTTAAAGTGTTGTAGACATGTTTTAACAGACATCTGTGGGTTTAATGGAAGCCACGCTCTTTGGAGAGTTAGAAACACTGTTTTTGAAAGATTGAAAGGGCTGCTTGGGTCTTCCAGAGCACCATTGTCTTCACTACTTTAAATGAATTGTTTTACAGACTCAAAACTACCACCCCTTTGAGGATATTAATATGCAAGATGGATTTGGCTGTCACTCAAGTAGCAATAGATCAAGGGGCAATTATGAGGAACATGTCAGTCTACGCCTGAGACTCTTTAATGAGACTTCAGATTTGTTGAGCAGTTATCCTCTATGCTGCGCTTTGGAGATTCATAGTTTGCGAAGTATAGCACTTCAAAGTAATCCCTAACAGAACACTTTTCATCACATGCTGGTGTGTAACAATGAAAGGATGACAGCTGGCATAAAAGTACAGGCTGTATGAAGCATCATCAGGATGTTTTAATGAAGACTGGGACTAAAAATAAGCTAGTTCACCTCTTTGGAAGAATGAAGAATTGGGCCTTTTGAAGTACACGGGTGTGTAACAGCTCTGTATGAGCGGTTCTTAATGTTTGAAGAGTAAATATATGCTTGACAGGGCTCTCTCTCTCTCTTTGTCTTTCGTTCCTCATTAGTCTGATATTAAAAATAGCCTTTAAAATCTCCTTTACAAGCAGCCTCATCTGCCCCTTTCATCTCGGACCCTCTACAACCCCTCTACACTCTGATCCTCCTGTGATCTTGAAACTTTGATTGAGCTTTTGTGCTTCAAATTCATTGGTGAACTGAAATGCAGATTCCCTGATGAGTGACTTTAATGGTGAAAAAAGAAATTTGCTTGAGAAGGTGATTATCCACCTGTAAAACACAAGGAAGAATTTCCCTTAAAAACAGGTTGCTTGTGAATTCGCGTAGAATGTGTGTGTGTGTGATTGCATGTTCAGGAGAGAATGAATTTGCTTTATTATAAAAGAAAAAGAGCAAACAGAAAGAGACGACATAGTAAATGACAGTTCGACAGAGTTTATTTGTAGGGTGAGGCTACGCTAATGTGCTGTGAGGAAGACAGAAGATGATGGCTTGCAGACAACTGGATGCTTTCAACAAACAGATAGGCAGAACAGGTAAGTTGAAGCTCGCTAGTGGACAACAGGACCAACCACTGAGGTTGTGATGGGAAGGTGACTTTATACAGTGACTACATTGGTGCTGACAAGTGCATCAGAATTCTGCTGATTGTGAACGACTGGGTCGAGCTGAAGGATCTGGCATTGCTAGTGACTTTAATGACCTTAGATTTGTTGTCTGACCTTCTTAACAATAATATCTATCATTTTAAATATTTTTTTTTTTAGGTGAGTTGAACCGGTAACATTCACCATGTAATTATGGTAACACTTTACAACAAGGTTAATTTCATTAGAATGGGTTATTGCATTAGGTATAATCTAATAACAATACACAATTAATTTTGCTATCGAGGATTGCGGTCTTTATAATTCTACTAATATATACTATAATGTTTTCATTACCCTTGTTAATGTCTGTTCATAATACATTAATGGTAAATATATACAACGTGTTACTATTACATTTATTTGTATATGTGGAAATTAATAATTATAATTTAAAATAATAGTAATTATGTGTTTTTATGTATAGCTATTTCTTGTATTAGATTTCCCCAATTCAAGACTAGAATGTTTTTTTGTTTTTTTGTAATCTGCATTTCTTCTTTTCTCCAGCAGAGAGCAGGTGTGTATTACGCAGATGAGACATGTTTCTATAACCCCAGATAGCAGCATCAAAAGATACAGCACTTGTGTTTTGCTTTAAACAAAGGCTGATGAATTGTAGGTGCTCTAAAAAAGGAGTTGAATTGAGGTAAATACGCCAATGTAACTTCAGTCATTAGCTATATGGTAAATCAGAGTCTATATACGTTTATATAAACAGTAAAAGTGTTTAGGCTAAAAACGTTGAGAAATGTTTTCAAACACATATGCATATAATTAATGATATTACATAATGTATTGTTGCTAGATTAATGGTTATGGCCTGGCTGATGTTGTTCATATACCATTGAGTTCGCCGTGTGTGAGGAGATGCAGTGGTGAGTGGAGAAAGAGTCACTACTGTGACCCCACTGTAAACCACAGACCTCAGCACATTGACAGACTCCACTCCCTTTAGGTTTGGCTGGAGGTGGCCTGGAATTGACCCACAGCCTGTGGGCCCTCAGGGGAGGCAGGGTTAGTACTTTGGCTAAGTGTAATGTGGATAACAGTGTGTGAGTTAGCAAAGCTGGAGTTTCTTTCCCACAGATTTCCACTGAGGTTAAAGCTGGGATCTTCTGAATATTTTTTTAAGCGTAAGAGCAAATTAATAAGTATGTGGTTTGGGAGGAAGGGCAAACATCTGCAAGACTTTCTCCAAATACACTAAAGAGCATTAAATTTATGTTTGTAGCCTAGCCCTGTAACTGACACAACATTGGTTTCTCAGAGTCTTACTGATAGCGGAGGTCTTTAAAAGCTGTTGCTGTAGAATTGAAGTAGGGTTAGGATTTATCGAACCGTTTATCCCTGGATGGGAGGGAGGTATGTTAGCAGTAGAGCCGTAATCCAGAATGTGCCCTCTCCTGCAGATCATCAGAGGAGCACGTTGGAAAATCATTCATGTCTTTATAAATATTTACTCTTGCCCCACAACATCTGCTGAATTTATTGCTGTAAAATCCCTCCACTGTTAAGCGCTGGATTGGAGTGTCCAGATGTTCTTAATAACGGCTGCTAGCTTAGCCATGCTGGAGAAATAGAGGTGCCCTTGTGCAAGAATGAACTAATGTTGGGCTCAATCCTTCCCTGCCCAGCTGGATTAGAGGGAACACGATCAGTGGAAGGGCCCTTTATTAAAACGCGATCTGTTGTGGTCAGGCTTAAGGTGGGCATGAAATATCACTTGTATGTCACAGCTTTTGTCTGGGAGCACTTCTACCCCCTGCACCACATGTGTGATCTGAATGAAATGACAGGTATTTGGGTTGAGGGTATTAATGATTTATTCAGCGTCTGTTAGCCAAAAATGTTTTGAATAATAATATGTCGCCCCAAGATGTTTAATCATTTGATACCTCTGGACTGGAACACAGAGTCTGCCTGCCTGCAGAGTTTGTTTTATCTGTCTCTCCTCAGCTCGCCGGATAGATAGGCCTCTTTGATCGTGAACCTGCTTTGAGGCTTCTTTGGAGAGCACAAAGTCATTAGTTCTGCTCTGTGTACAGTGGCCACAGAAAGTTTTTGAATGCTTGATTTAAACTTAAAAATGAATGAATTTCATTATTATTACATATATAACAAAATATCACACCAAGTGGCATCTGCAAACAAATGATACAAATTCACATTTCAGAACCTTTAACCAACCATTTTCAAGGTGATTTTTAGTGACTAGGAGGTTTTCCTTAAGTTACTGTATCTTCAACAACAGTAAATGTAAATTTGCATGCATAATTGAATATACAATATCAGCTGAAATATATATATATATATATATATGAACCCCCAACTGCTCCCCAGGCATAAATGGCTGCCCACTGCTTTGGGTGTGTGTTCACGGTGTTAACTGCTCTGTGTGTGTGCACTTAGCATGGGTTAAATGGAGAGCACGTATTCTGAGTATGGGTCAACATACTTGGCTGTATGTCACATCACTTTCACTTTCTCATGCAATGCAGGAAGCAGTGGGTCTGTATGGGAGGCTGCTGAGGAGGATTGGGCGTCATCCTTCAACGTTATCAAAGCAGCCCTGTTGCGAGAGCATATGTTAGTGCTTGTGCTCTTCCATGTACAGGATATTTAGTTCTATTTACAGCCATTAACTCATAGTATAAACAAAAAATAGTTTTGACTTGACTAAAGCATCACTATAACTGCATAAATAGCTAGCTTTCTTCACGTGTTCTCCAATATGTTTAGATATTTGTGTATACATCCTAGCGAGTTGCATATGACAGGCGTTTTCCTCACAACTTGGAACAGGCTTGTCAAAAGGGATCTAGCACCCGTTAGCGAGGGGTGGGGGGGGTGCAGTAAATTATTTGTGCTGGCAGATGTTCACCGACCCAAATATGCATGAGTTTGTGGACCTGGCAGCTCTCGCCTCCTGCCAAACTTGCTGCTTTTTCATGATGCATGCGGGAGCAGTTGTTATTCTGGCGGCGTTACAGAGTGCATTAATCTGACCTGTCATCACCTCCAACCGCTTTTGGTGGAAATTTTTTCACCCCTTTATTAAGGGAACTCCAGTGAAACATTACCATTGGCGGTAAGGTCAACATTCTCGGCGGTTCTGTCATCAGGTTTCTGTGCTTTTACACTGGCCTTTCTGTAAAAAGTAATGTAAACCTTGAATGAAAGGTACAGACCATGAGAGGGAGGAAAAGGATCGCCATCTCTCTCGTATTTGTTTTAAAAACCCACGCAGTGATTTGATTCAATTTTAAAGGAACGCTCGTGCCAATGGCATGATATTAAAAAGTGTCAATATATGTGGTTTTGGATGTGGTTCAGAATGAGTAAAGCTACTGTTGTGTTGTCTTATGAGAGGGACTCTCTCTTTCTCTCTCTGTCTCTCGCTGTTTAGCCAAAACCATTTGAGCTGATGATTTCACAATTCATTTGAAAGCAATCTCTCCCAAGCCAGCTCAGCGTGCAAATCCAGTTCACTGGTTCTTACCACAGAGTGGTTATGGGAATATTCTCTCACTGAGTGGTTGGTCAGTTCGACCATTATTGTTCAAAACACATGCTTCTCATCACAGCTTAGAGAGGCAGATGGAAAAACTCATCGTATGAAAGAAATAATCAGTGGTTTTTTCAACTGTCCCTTTGAAGAGACAGAAAGAAGCCCTCTCTGAGTGTATCAAATACAGATGCTCAGTGTACATCTATACTTAGTGTCTGTCAACGGTATGTTTGGCAGCTCTGCCGGACGGGCTGTCGTGCTGTGTAAATTGCATAAGTATTCATTGTGTGTTGCCCATTGCGACCTTTGGTCTCTTTTCCTGTTGCAAACTAAAGCCATTTAGCCTGTCAGGGCCTCAACCTTTTTGTAAATGTCATTTTTAGAGATGTGTGAAAGCCATAACAATAGCCATCGTGTAATCAAGTTATCAGTAATGCCCAGAAAAAGTGCAATTATCATAATAACATATCCAGCCAGTCACTTACTGTCATGCTTGTTCTGACTAGGCACGGGGGTGTGCGGGGCGGAACGGGAGGGGAGTCTTTTCTAAAGGAGTGCTTTGGCAGTCTGCCACTGAGTGCACTTTTCCCTCGAGGCCTCTTACTCACCAGTCAGAGAAAATGAGAATTACACATATTAAAGAGGGTAAACGGCAGTAATCACCGCAGTGGGATGAGGCGAGAGGATTCTCGGGCCTGCTGAACGTGTAGTGCAGGAACGGAAGTGCTGCACGGTTCATACACACTCACACCCTTCTTGAGAAACAAGCGCTGCTTTGCTCCATTTGCTCTTAAGAATGTGTTCCGTAAACCCCATCCCCTTTTAGGCCAGCGAGTGTTACGACTTGTTGTTTTAGGTGTTCTCTGTGTCAGCATGTAGGTTTGGTTTCCAGTCATTGATCTTAGATGAAAAAGTCCACTGGTTAATGTGCAAGCTGCAGTGTTTTCCATCACTTCAAAGGATTTGCATATGTGAAAATACTGCCATTACTTCTGTTGGTTTGTCAGCATGTGAAGCGTGTATTAAATTTAAGTTGGCCATGTAGAGCTGTCAGTCAGTTAAAATATGTCATTGTGATTAATCTCCTAATTTTTATTAGTTAACTATGCTGATTAAACCCTTGAGTTTCAAGGAAACTAAATAATAGGCATATGTGCAATTTGTGTCAATGACACTCATAATTAAACTACTATTGAATTAATTGCAAATGTGCAATTTATTCAGTATAATAACATTCTCCACACACTTTTTAGATATAATCATATATGGTTAAAGCTAGATTTGCTGCTGGTTGGCAATCCATCATAATCTATTATTGGTAATTGATTTTGATAAGTAAAAAAATCCATCTATTTAAAAGTAAAAACTTTGACTTTTTTTCCAATGGTTACAAAGAGTTTTGTTTATCGCATAAAACGGAATTAACAGAATTGAATAAATGTGTTTAAAAATGGCATTAAACATACTTAATTGATCACGTATTTTAACTTTGACAGCCATAGTAATATCAGGAGTACTATTACAAAGACTGTTTATCTTATTAGAATATACCACTATATTTTTGTTTTCAATGTTGCATTTGATCTCTGTATCCCCTGTGCTGGCTCTGCACGGCTCACATCACGGCAGGGCTGGTGAGAATTCAGTCCAAGCGTGAAATCATCTGGCTTTCACCAAGCCATTTTAGAGCTGCGATGTTTCCTCCAGTGCAGTCCTGAAAACATTTACCCCCAGGCTACTCTACTTTCCTTGGCCATGACTGCAGGGCCTTTACAAGGAACAGCCTGTTTGTTTGTTTGGTCCTTAGAGTTCACTCAGTGTGGGTTGTGTTTGCCAGGTCACTAGAGCCCAGCTGAGTGGCGGGGAGAACTGAGGAATGGCCAGGACTGCCGTGGTGGAAAAGGGGAACAGCTGCATGGCGAATCCCGCACTCTAACCCTTTAATTTATTGCTCATCCCCACGTGTGTGTTCCCCATTTCTCTCCATAAAGAAGATGCTAGTGGCTAACGGCGGACCACCCTATCCTCTTTGGATCGAAGTCTTCACCACGAGCCTCAGATAAGAGGCCTGGAGCGGATCCAGGTGCATTAGAGCTGGGTTGAGCGAAACAGCCCTCACGGGGAACCGCGGGCATCCATAAATATTTAGGCACCAAAGAGGTTTATGGAGTTTGTTGTAAAAGGATTTATGATTTGCCTCGAGTCCATCCAACAACTTGGAGAGGGGGCTTTTTTGGGACTTTGGCTTAATGCACTGTCGAGCCACGCTCTTCACGGGAACATCAGCTGTGGCTCAGGAGAGGTCCGATACAAACAAGCACTTTACACACCAGGAATGCAAACAACACCTCGGATTCAGCTTGCTTTTCACAAAACAGGTGTGAGCTTATAAAGGCTCTTTACCTGCTGCAGGACCAGTGCATTCTGGTATGCAGAAGAGATCAACAGATGTTTCCACCTATATTACGAGAACACAGGAATCGTTTATTGGTATGTAAATGATGGCTTGTTCCCATTCTTGGATGCAAGCTCATAGTACACTGTAAAATAAGAAAAAAGTTTAGATGTAAAAAAAAAAAAAAAAAAAAAACTATAATATTTAGAGTATGTTATACAAGAAAATACTATTTTAATCTTATTACTTCAAATTGAATGTCTAGGTCAGTATTACATGCTGTTTCTTTGTAATTATTTGTTAAAAAGTCCTAGCAAATGTAAATCCTACATCATTCTTTAGTGTATTATGTTTTCATAATACATTTGAATTTGAAATCTTAATACTTTATTGGTTACTGACCAATATTACTTTATCATTATTATTATTTATTGCATGGTTTGTTTTACATATTATTTAATATTTAATGTCTTTGCAAGAGAAAGACAATCTTTTTTTCTTTCTTTTTTTAGGTTTACCTTTGAATGTGAGAGTGAGATCCCTTCTTCAGTAAGTTACTTTGCTTTGATATAAGGTGCAGAAATGACGTAAGATTTGTGCTATATATTTTTCAAGTGAAATGTAAAAATATAGAAACCTTGTTCTCTGTCTTCCAGTTATGGGACCGTTATGGCTGGAGGCATATCGGCGCTATGGATTTTATGAATGCTTCAGGCCCATGTTGTTTTATTACCCATGTGGCTTAACTAAATGTACACATTGACCATTACCACTTTGTGACGATTGAAAGCGAAGTCATTTTTAGATGAATCTAACCCTTCAGACAATTGCCACTCCAATATCCGGCAATGTAACTCAGGCCGCCTTCTGTTTTCTTTGTCAGTTATCAGACAGCAGTATAATAAAAGAGAGACTAGGGTTAGTCTTTCATATCAGGAAATATGAATTATTGAGCTGTCTGAAGATCAGGCTTAAGATTACAAGGGCACATATCTCTAGCAGACATCATATAATGAAAGAGATTTATCATTTTAATATGTGCATGCTGCTGATGCAAACAGGGCCTGTGTTAGTAAAGAGCACAGGAAGGGTCCTTATTGGTGAGGGGTCTGGAGCGAACAGCAATGTTCCACCTGTGCTACCTCCGTTTTCATTAGACCAAGGCCTGTCTTGAACTATATCATGGAAATGTCAGTCACACCCCTTTTTATTTTCTTTTCTTTCTGAAGGTATTCTGATGATTTAAGCCTCACAATTTAATTTAAATTCCAGGAGGATTGAGCACTTAGGTTTACCAGCTACCTCTCCTAACCCTCCAGATGTGTATGTTTTCATCATTATTCCTTAAATGATTTACTTATTTTTTATGATCTTAGTAAATCACTGTAACATGACGTGATTTGGTTCATGCATTTGCATGACTGGGGAAATGCAAATGCTATTTTGGCATAGAAATGGCACACTTCATGTTTACGTCACTTAGAAATCAAGTTCACTGTGCAGCTTTTCACATTATCCTAGTACTCTTTCTTTCTCTATTTGGCCATCCCACAAACTCCCCTCCAGTCATCTGTCCATCTCGCTCTTAATTTCCTTGGAGGGGGTCAGAGGTCCTCAATGTCGCAGATTTCCAGAAGCTCAAGAATCCTCATTATCCTGTTAACTGTACATTTATCAAACGAGACAGTGGGGAAGCGGTGACCTGGTCATCATTAAAGTTTAATAGAAAGGGGGCAGAATGGGCAAGGGAGCAGTAAAAAGCTGTAGCAGGATCTAGAGTTTCCCTTTAATGTCTCTGATATCCCTGACAGGATTATTAATCAGGAAACTAAAAGAAAATTTCTGGACCTTTTGCTCCCAGCTTCCTCACTTTAGAGTCTTTTAGCTAGTGGCATTACATAGCAACTGACAGGTCATGAGGTCCACCACTAATTGGTTCTATGGGGTTTTGAATAACAATGAGCCGAGCCCAATTACCGCAACTACAGAGTAGCACAGATGAGAGAGTGTGTAGGAGCCCAGTAGACACCGATTGTGGAGAAGTGGGGTGTGGGGGGGGGGTGATAGGTTTGAAAGAAGGGGGAAGTTACATTTCATCCCTGGTGTGCCTCTCTCTCTCTTTCTGTACCTCTATTTCTCTGTAAGGGCATTAATGAGATTTTCAAATCAACTGCCATGTGCTCTAATGGAGAGCTGAGCTAAACAGTAGCATTCCTGCAGGACAGCTCTGCCTCATTGACTATTCCATTTGAGAAAGACATTCACGTGTTCTCTGGGAATTATTATATCGTCCCTGTTATCTCGCTCTTTTTGTATTGCATGTTCATTTATTAGTGATATCTTTTGCTTCCTTGTATCTCACACAGAGGATCTAAATGAAGGATCCTTGATGATTGGCTCTAAATGATCTTCATTGACACTTTAATGTATTCTTCAAAGCTGTAGGCTGCTTCAAAGCACCCCAGTTTGTTATGCAGATTATTCTCCGCTCTCCTTTACTGTCATGGCTGTTCCCACCTAACACATTTTATTTATTATTTTTGCAAATTTGGATAGAATTTACCTCAGCTTACACAAATATTAGATTTTTGTAATTTCATGTGGCTCGACTCCCTAAAAACCTTATGATAATTGTGAATTTATTAATTAAATTTTTTTTTTATATATAAGGAAATATAATATTGCTTTTAACTTATTCTTATTAATTTAAACTTTTCTTCAAAATGGGACCATATGAAAAAAAAAATGTGATTACATTTCTTTGAACTTTTCTTCTGTTTTTAACTATATTTTAAAAATATTTTTCTGTATACATCACTGACCCCAAAAGCGTCACACAATAGTGACTTGACACATTATTATTATTATTATTATTTTTTTTTCAGACAACCTACTTTATAAAGGCTTTGGTCTACAGTCTTTGCCCTTGAACTGATGTGTCCACATCAGGTGCGAGCTCAAGAATTGAATTTGATCCCCGTTTAAATAATCTGTTTCAAATTTATGAATTCACACGGAGCAATCCTCCCCTTCTTAGTATTCATCATTCTCAAAAAGCCCTTGGAGAAGCCGTCATTAGGTTTCGGCCTCACCCGCCTGCACTGAACCGCTCCTCAAGGGCTGCAAATTGGAAATGGGACTTAAATACGGCTTGAAATGGATACTTCATATTCACCTAAGCCCTAAGACTGGGCTGTCAAGCGTAAAGAGGGAGGAAGACGTGCGCTTTCCATGCCCACTGTACTTACCGAATTGTGTTGAATCCTTTTAATTGCCCAAGCTGAAAGGCTTTACTCTGACCTTTTCAAAGTCACGGAGCAAACAATTCTCTCCAAGGTTAATGCGCCTTCCTTGTTTTTTCTTTCGTGTGCGCTTTTGAGTTATTGACTGAATTGATGCAGTGCTTATGACTTCAACCCTGAGCTTTTGGAGTGAGCTATATTGAAGAAGCTACTCAGAGGCTGTGCTCGAATCAAGCCGGTGGAGTGCAGTCGCATCACAGTGAAGAGCCTAATCTAATTTTCATTTTTGAATAACTGCAAGCGCAAATGCAGCTCTAGCGATACAGCGAGAGACTGTCTGATAGGAAGTGCTGATTGACCTGTCGCTCATATAACCCACTTGATTTGATCTGCCATTCGCTGACAATCTGTAACCGCTTTTGCATTCGCATATGTGATTCATTTGTGCTTTAAAGCAGTTTTGAAGAGCTGAAAAGGAAGGCCTCTTTGCCATAAAGTCTGTGTAAATACATCTCACAAATCTCATCTCAACACAAAGACCCGAAGAGCTTTCTAAATCCCTGAAGTTTATGAACAAACTGTAAAAACCATTCACCAAATTTGACAGTGGGATCTAATTATGCATTAGCAACTTCCAAATCTGCATATCTGCGTACAGTTGCGGAGCTGCAGCTGTTGTCTCTGAAGAGTCTATTATTGTTTCACATTTATTTTCTTTCCCTAATTACCTAATTAATTCCGTTGTTTTGATTGTCATGTTTATCATTTGCTTTGTAGAGGCATTATCCTGTTCTGTTTGTCTGTTTGAAGAAGGAGACATCTCGCTGAATAATTCATGCCCTGCTCCAGCATCAGCGCAACATTTAAACGATGAAGGAGTTTGTGAATTTCTGTCTTTAGTCTCTGACTAATATGGGCACATACTGACTCTATGTTTATGCTGCCTGAGGTAACTGTAGGTAAAAAGTAGAAAAAGTGGATTTTATAAAGCACAAATGATTCAAGTTGGATAAGGCTGTGTGACAAGATCTCCTCTCATGTGTCTTTGTGAGGTTTAGAAAAACAGACTCATAAAGCTTAACTGGACAGTGGTGTTTTGGAACTGAATTCAGTCTAGGAAACTACATTTACCTCTGTGTTGAGACTCTTAACCACTTGATTTTACTAATCAGGGTCTTAATGACGCTAATTTGGGTCCTTACATTGAATTAGTCACAGTGCCCTTTAGGCTGAGTAATGGCTTGCTATCCTTGAAGTGGAATATGGGTCGTAATTGGACTGCGTGTCTCTTGGTTGTTTCGGGTTTTGCTCTTCTCTGAGATTTGCCACCTAAGAAGTTAATTTTAAGACAGGCCAGTTGTAGTTGGGTAAGCAAATAGTTCCTGTGCTGTATGTGGTCTGGTTAAGAAGCAGGATACAGGTGCTTTTCCCTGCTAATTCTAGCCCTCTGAGTACATGTGAAAAGAGAGAGGTTCCATCTGTTTACGGTTTGCAGGTGATTCCTTTCAAAAATATTTTCATGAAAGTGTTTAACCCGTACAAGCAGATACAGTATATGCTGTGGTCAAGCTTATACACTTAAACTTTTAATTGTAGCTTGATTATGCACAATGAAAAGAAAATGAATAGGATGGAAATAAAAAGCTGCAAGTTAGCTACTGCTCAGTGAAAGAGTGAGTTTACGTAGAGTGTCAGATACATTTTTTATCTTTATTTAACTTTCAGATTTATCTTTTGAAGTTTTGGAATTAAGAGCTAGTTTTATCATTTTATCAGCAGGACAGATTATTTTAAAGAGCATAAGAGAGAGTGAAAAATACTTAAAAATGCTAAGACTTATGTTTGTGTTATTGTTTTCTTACAAGAAATTATGCGATTTTCTAGAGAACAACGTTATCAAAAAACATCTTTACTTTCAAAAAGTATTACAAAAGACCAGTAAGATGGAAAGTGATCTTGAGGACTCGAAACAAAAACAATTAAAACCAAATAGTTTTGTCATTTTGTTCTTTCCCATACTTTTGAATAATAGAATGTTCAAAATGAAGACGTAGCATATTTAATTAGTAATTACCATGCTGCCATTATAAAAGAAATGCAATTCTTTGTTCAGTTAATTATGATATTGTAACTAATATGATTTCAGTCTTTCAAAAATGTGAGTTTAATATTGTGTCCCATATATAAAGAATTTGAAAACGCACTGCATAATAGTGATGACCCTAATTTTACTCTAATCTTCTTCACCACATACATGTTCTCTATATTGTAAGTGTGTACCGTGAGTGTTGCACAGACTGTTCACCAGCACATCAGCACAGTGTTCATTGTGTACTTATTAGCAATGCCATACCTAATTATTTAAGCTTAATTGCAATCTCATCTTTCTTTATGTCCTCCATGTCCATTATTTCCATTCTGTGTCTCACCTCAAGCAAACATCTTTATGGATTTACAGTGGCATATTTACAGTGACATATGCTTCAGCTATCCACACTCATGATGAGAAGGGATCTGTCCTGCCTACGTGTGTGTGTGTGTGCGCGAGTACATTTGTTTGTGCACAGAACCTGGGGTGTTTTTTGATGGACTTTATCACATCCAGAACAGAAGTGCCAACAGGTCTTGAGTAGTGTGGCGTGCTTTTTTTGACAGGCTCCCCTCCTTCCATAGGTGTAACATTCTCCCCCTGCTTCATAGGGTTGAGTATTTTCCTGTTTTTGATCTGTTCTTATATGATTATCTTTAATCTTCCCTTCAGGCCTGACTCACTGCAGTACCGAAGCAGACCCGATGGGGGGCGATGTTCCAAACAGTGCTTCTTTTCCCTGTGGCATCTACCTGTGCAGTCGGTGGGGGGAGGAAGGTGGTCTCTGTGCTTGTTCATATCTTCATTAACAAATATCTTCATTACCGTGCTGAAAAACAACGGGAGTAAAAAACAACCGTGCGATGAAACTATGGCAGCCCCTCTGGGCGTTCTGCTGTTTGTAGTGACACGGAGGACAAGTTATGCTAATTGAGTGTTCTTTGCATAATTAGAAAAAATAAACTTTATCATTATTATGAGTACAGAATAGCCAGACTGTGGGTAATTTAGAGTTTCCCAGCAGGGTGCTGCACAGTGGAAAATGAGCAAGAGAGAGAGAGAGGATGCCCTCTTAGTGTTATTCTTCTGGATATAGAAAAGCATGTTCATCAAGATGCTTAACCAAAGTGTGCCTTAATGATAATTACTTTCCTCAATGTACTCTTTTCAAAGTGATTCAGTAAATTTGTTTTTGAAGAGCATCCATTTGCGATGGAAATTCACAGGGAAATATTTGGATTGAAGCAATTGGCGTACATTCAGGCAGATTGCCAGCGTCTTTTTAGCAGGACTAGACATTACTGAACCAATTAGGCATCTTTGAAATATTAAGAGACCTTGCGTTTTATTTCTGCATCTGGTAAAACTTAGTCATTCAGAGTGCTATCATGTCTTTTCTCCTTTAATTTCCAACATGGCCGACTGTGTAGTCTACCTTGAGACAGCAGAGAACATCCCCTCCTGCTTCAAAGGTTCTCTCGCCTTTTTCATCTCTGTGTACCAGCCCACGGCCAGAGCCATGGATTAATATTTCAAAACATGTTTCCCTCTCTCTCTTTCTCATCCTACCTCCTTTCCTACCCCCCTCCCCTTGCTGTCTCATATACACAGTCCTCGTTCCTTGTTCGCCACTTACACTCTCTCTCTATTTCTCTCGCTCAGCCCTGGCTGCAGACACGTGTGATATTTTCCCATATCTCATGTTTTGCTGCTCCGCTGCTCCCAGGGCCCAATCACTGGAGCAGTATGTTTTATGAATTAATAAGAGATGATCCTGGAAGGTCCAGGGAGGCAGCTAAGAGAGAGCCAAGAGCACAGAGATGGAGGGAGAGAGAGTGAGAGCGAAAGAGAGAAAAAGAAAAGAAAAGCGAGATGGTGGAGGCTGCAGTCGAATTTTAATGAGCACCAAGGGGAATATCAGATTTTTTTTTTTTTTTCGCCAGTTCTTTCTGTGGATATCCAATGGCACACTGCTCTAAATCACTGTCATGCAAACAAGGTATTTCCCATCATGCCCTTGGTTTTTGGCTGGTAAGTGTGTCACCGTGTGGTGCAGCTTGGCTCGCTGGGTGCACCTGCTCCGCTGTCCTAATTGAACAGATGATCTGCCAATTTGTCATGTTTATCTTCAGCGCCTTTCCTCGGCGGCTTGCCCACTCCCCACAGCCCCCTCGCAACACGCTGCAGATGTTAGCAGCATTTTTTATGACAGATCTTGTAGTCATTACTGAATAATTCATGCTTGCATTAATGTCTTCAGATAGCATCTGAAGCTTCCCCCTCCCTCGTTCTTTCTTGCTCTACCTCCATCACTTCCCCTCTCCCTCTCTCTCGCCCTCTCTCTCTCTCTCTCTCTCTCTCTCTCTCTCTCTCGCGTGCTTTTCATTCCCCCCGCCCCCCAATCACATGGGAAAACTTTATTATGCCTCCCTCTGATGGCAAAGTATACAGATAAAATACCCCCATTGATATGAAAATAGGATTTAAATTATTCACTGAGGTTTAAAGGTTAGTTGAAGGTTATTACTTGGGGACAGACATAAAGCGAGGAGAGAGAGTCTCTCGGTGCATTGTTCACCGGCGAGCAGACGAGGCGTCGGTGAAAGGCTAATTTGCAGCTCACTCTGCAGTGGCCTCTTGTGAATAAAGCCCAAAGCCTCTCTGGAGATTTAACATGGGAGAAGTCAATTATTTATAAGGAAATTATGTTGGGCTTTTCTGCCTGTAAATAAAGGTAGGGCGCGCAAGTTTCCGCTTCATCCGATTGCCGTTCTCGAGATTATTATGACATGTCATTTTTCTGCTCAGCCCTGCCAGGCGAGGATAATAAGAGAGCATCTTGGAGAGGGAGGTGTCCTTTGAGATTGCCTTCAACATAAATCAGATCAGTTGAAACGCTTGCAGGTTTTATATGGGTTGGATAATGGGGCTTAGAATACAGTGGACTTAATAAATCATTCCCTTTGTTGGTGTGTGCGTTCTTTTCCCTCTACGGGTTAAGAGCCAGAGCCGGTTCAGCGGTTGGTCCCTCTGTTCTTACGCCACACTGTATCTCCATAGCAACCACGTGTGCAGGTACCGTGCTTTAGTGGGGAGTCATGAGGAGCTATGTGATGCACATGGACCTCCCCCTCTTCGCCCCCTCGCTTTCTCCATCGCAGACACACACAAACACATTCACGGCCTCTTTTTTTTTAATCTCTTTCCATCCTCCATTCCTACTGTGGACTGACCTGAGGAGGTTTGTTTATTTTGTCTTATAACTCTCTGTCTCTTTGTCCCTGTCTCATTTGCATATTCCCACACACATTACACCTCCTCCTTGCTGCGGAAACACTCGGGGGCTGTTTGCCTTAACGCTCCTGTCATTCCTCCTCTGATGACCCCATCATTCATGTGTCATGCTCGATTATAAACTTTATTATTCCGGCAATCCCAAAACTCTTAATGCCTTTAATGTGTCATGCCAGTGGCTCTCAGTCTGTGTTGTAAATATATATACACACACACACACATAAACATAAATAGTCAAGGTGGCTCTTTTTTAACTCATGGCCTGATTTGATCAGACTTTATCTGTAAGGTTTGAGAGCCACTTTTTTATGCCATTAATGTGGTTAAATGACATAGTTCCATTTCAAGGCCTGAAACACACCCCTTTGTTTTGGTAAATCTGAAGGATTTGGTAGAAGTAGTAATGGCTTACTTTTGGAACAAAACCTTTTATTGTGGTAAAAATGAATACCTCCTTGGGAATTTCCCCCATTAGTTTTTTAAGATTAGTTAGAGTCATTAGTTAGCAAGATTTGTGCCGGCTTTCCTAAGCTCCAGTGTGTGTGTGTGCATGTTAATACTTTAAATGGAAGTGTAGTCACATCAAAGATCCAGAAGATGAGAGGAAGAATTAATTGCAACCATGGGAAAGTGAGACGGAGCTGTATGTGGTAGTTTGTGCCTAGTCTCTTGTCTCCATCCGTCCAGTCAATTCCTCTTTCATCCTCTCTCTCCTTCTTTCCCCCTCATTCTGTGTTTTGTCTGGAATGTTTATACTGAACTTTAAGCCACCTGAGAGATGTTAATTACAACCGTTTTCACAATTCATGCTGTGTCAATATTCATCCCTATAGATGCTCTCTCCATTTTCTCACCAGTTGAGTATTCATTTGCTCTGAATAATAATAAGCTTCTCAGTCAGTCAGCTGTGAAACTTATTTTCAGATGGAATATTTGAGGCTGTTCTAACTTAATTTGGTAAAAACTACTTTGTTTGCCATTCATAGAACCCAGAAATTTGTTGGTTGGGCCCATGACAGCAGAACACTTTGTTTTTGATAGTTTTTGAGCAGATCGTTAACTGAAAATAAGGAACTCGTGAGAGGCTTGACTGAAGCACTCTAGCAGAAAGGCAGTTCCAGATGGCCGAGCGCTGGTTGAGAAAGCAGATGCTTAAATAGGAACACACACATACATCACGCTGTACCGCTTTTTCAAATGGAGCATAGGAGGCTGACATATATCACTAAAACACATATAGGCCTACTGGTGCATTCACGTGGCAAAACACGCATTCACACTCTTTTTCTCTGTCTATTGATCTGGCTCAGTAACTAGGAAGTTTATGCCTACCTGTGATGATGCTGCCATTTTGAAAGTCTCATATTGGTTGTGTTTGCCCCTCCACCACCTTATGTTCTTTTTTATACAGTGTTTGTCTGTTGATGAACATGTCTGTGACGAGTGGGGCGGGACCGAGAGATGTGGGAACGAGTGAGGCCGGTAGAGTGATTGGGAAATCCGCGACACCTGCGCCCCACCGCCGGTCTTGAGTCCCACAGAGGAGATGGAAGGATATATAACTGGAGCGACGATAGTGAAGGACGAGAGAGGACCAGGTCTGGGTCATATTTTATGTGTTTGCTTTTTATTTATGCGCACCAGTCGTCCGTGAGGGGCTGGTGCGCTGTTTTGTGTTTATTTTGAATTATTAAAGTTTCGGGGTAACACTTTAGAATAAGGTTGCATTAGTTAATGTTAGTTAACTACTTTCGTTAACATGAACTAAGCAAGAACAATCCTTCTACAGCATTTATAAGTCTTAGTTCATGTTAATTTCAACATTTACTAATGCATTATTTAAATCAAAAGTTGTGCTTGTTAACATTAGTTAATGCACTGTGAATTACCATGAACTAACAATGAATAACTGTATTTTCATTAAAGGGGGGGTGAAATGCTCGTTTTCACTCAATATCCTGTTAATCTTGAGTACCTATAGACTAGTACTGCATCCTTCATAACTCCAAAAAGTCATTATTTTATTATATTTATAAGAGAAAGATAGTCTGTACCGATTTTTCCCGGAAAAACACGAGCGCCTAGAGGCGTGACGTGTGGGCGGAGCTAAAGAATCACGAGCGCCAGTAGGCTTTTGAGTTGAGAGCATGTGGAAGCTGTGACACAGATCCAGAGGCTGAAATTTAACAAGAGCAGCATCAGCAAAGGCGGTATGCTATGTGGTATGTACTGAAACTGTATATATTTGCTTAGCGGTTTTGGAAAATGACTAAGTTACACTTTATGTCGTCTTTTTTTTTTTTTTTTTTTTTTTAAGCTGTACATGTGGAAAGTGCAGTTTGATGACAACATCGCATGTTGTTTACTTGATGTGCTTACGTGCTGATAGCTAAGTTAACAACACAGAGATATTTGAAGCCGTTTTACTCACCACATGTGGTTCCAACACACAATCGTGACCCTTTTCCGTTGGGACTGCATTATCCATAAGAAATAAACGACGTGCAATCCGAAATGCAGGGAACAAACAAAAACACTTGCACAACTCCTTTGATGCTCTGTAAAAATAAACTCCATCCACTGGTACCTTAATGCTGTTTCTCTTTTGGTAATCTGTGCAGGGTTGTCTTGCCCTGGCAACCAAAAACACACTTCTTTTGTGACTTTTCGCGACGCTCTCGCTCTGATCAGGCTGTGCTCAGCCTCTCTCTGCTCTACTATATGGGAGCGCGCGCTCTTCCGGCAGAAGAGCGCGCATTTAGGACCCATATAAGGAAATTCCGCTCCATCTAACGCCACACAGAGCCATACTCGAAAAAAACTTTCCGAAACTTGTGACAAACCGGAAGAGGTTTTTTTGGAACAAAAATACTCCTTCAAACGTACAACTTAATTTTTGAAACTTTTGAATCCAACTCTTTAACAGTGTAAAAAACTCAGTATGCATGAAATAGCATTTCACCCCCCCTTTAACTAACATTAACGAAGATGAATAAATACAGTAATAAATGTATTATTCATTGTTTGTTCATGTTAATTAATACATTAACTAACATTAACTAATGGAACCTTATTCTAAAGTGTTACCAAGTTTCGTTTTGATTGTGCGCCGGTTCCCGCCTCCTTCTTTAAATATTTGTAAAAATGTAAACATTTATTAAACTTATCAGAAATCTAACATAAATAAAAACACGTTCTTATTTTTTGGAATAGCCATGATTGATGAGCGATGCAGATTTGACTTTCATTGATGCACCTTAGAGAAGTCCACATTTGTCTCTCTCCCTTCCGTTTCCGTGGAAGGCTGCAGATCAGATGTGTGCTGTCAGACAAGGCTGGACTTAATGGATGGTGTCAGCAGAGGAGATCACTGCCATCTCCCTCCCCACTCATCCCTCCAACAAGCCTACAAAAACTGCACTCTAACTCCAGAGAAGCCAAGAGGCACTTCTTCAAGGAGTTTTTCCTGCTGCTCCAAACAGCTTGTCTGATTACAGGCTGATCAATACTTGGCCTCTCTCCCCCTCCTGGCAAGGGAAATGATGCGACACAAGAAGCTGTGACATTGACTGGGCCCTGAAGGGGGTGCCTGGGTATTGGTCTCAGAGAAATGGTCTTGCTATTAACTCAGCTGGCCTCCTCTGCTGTGTCATTGTTAAATGCTGGCAAGGAAGAGCAGCTCATATTAAACGCCTGATAAATGCCCTCATAATTGCACTCTTTGATTTTAATCAATGAAATTATTCACCCCGGCCCTCTTGTTATGCTCTCTGGGGTTCTGTCAATACAGTTTTGATCGTGCTATATGGCAGAATGGCTCTTCTGCTATTATGGCTGCCATTAAAAAGTGTTAGATATCCTGCTCTTTGTCACTGTCTATGCTCCCCTTCTTGTGTCTCCATTAGGATACTGTCTCTCTGAACCCGTAATCATTAAAGATATTGAAAAGGGCACATTCTCTCCAATATTCAGATTAGCGGTCAATTGGATGCACGCTTTTTTGCACAGTTTAAGGTAATTTTAATACCCTGTACTGTATACATTTGGCACATAAAGGATATTAATTGTTGCAAAACCCAGTAGGCACCATAGTAAACTTTATTTGTATCTTTCTGGCAGCTTATTTGGTGTGTGCATGTTTGCTTACATTTACATCGACGCCAGAAGAATAAACAGACAATTTCCAAACTTTATGGAAATTGTGTTGTTAAAGGGATAATTCACCCAAAAATGAAAGTTTGGTGTTTATCTGCTTACCCCCAGGACATCCAAGATGTAGGTGACTTTGTATCTTCAGTACAACACAAACAGTATTTATATTGTTTTTTACTTCTGATTCACCACAATGTCCAAACTGTCAGAACTCTCATGAGCGCGTCCTCCTATGCGCATTCTCAGCAGCAGGTGCATCTTCTTTTTCATCTTGCTTTATTGTGGATCGCAGACTTACTTTATTGTTGTCTATAAAACCCAGCTGGCAAGAGTAGTGTTATCAATCAGGAGAAGGGGCTTATTTAATTCTATCGTAAGCTCATTTTGTTATTTTAAAGGTATGATGTGATTTGTAAGTTGAAAGTAATGAATGCTTTTAGACTTTTTTAAACCATAACTATCTGTGTTAAAGGGAAATTATCTTTTGTTTAACCACCAACATCTTGCCCTCAATTCTTTATTTTTAACAGTAACATTTTGTGGGATTTCATGTCACATGATTAACTGGGCAACCAGAAGTGGTTCATGGGTTCACTTTGAGATCAACAACCCCTAGTGGTGAACCATCGGAGTTCCGAAACGTTTTGAAACAGTAACGTGATGAAGCTTTGTTTGCTAAAATCACGTGACCTGGCCGGTTTGATATGCGCTCTGAAACACTGATTTGAAACGAAATAGTTGTAAATGTTTCGAAGCTTCGAAGCTGTTTTTCGAACATGCCAATCTCTAGTTGCTGCCGCCATGTTGTGGAGATGATGTGTGTTTCGTTGTGAAAGCGAAACTACTTCGTTTGGCCTTCTACAAATCAGTGGTTAAGTTGTATTTACAATACTGTTCCAGAACAGTTCAAACCAAATATTTGTGTGTCCACATTTACAGATAAATATTTCCTGAACCTGGGAGAGTAGCCTACAATGCCAGCTGTTCTGACTCCCTGACTGATGATTCAAATCGAGTTTTGAGCAGTGTAGAGTTGCGCTTGTTGTTTGTCGTTTCTCCGAACACAAATGCAGACACGGTTTTATGTTTATGCCACACCATGCAGTGCAACATGTAAAAAGACAGTGTAAGTCATTACAATCTGTAATTATGTCCCCACTGGATGCAACAAATGCCTTGTTTGTAATGGGTTTTATTGATTTTGTCTTGTCATGCCAGGACACAGCATTACAGTATGGTAAGGGGCGTATCATTTCAGCCTATCGAATTGGCCAGAATTTTTTTGCATTTTGTAGTAAACACACTCAAAATGCTTTTCAATAAAGATTCAAAGAAAGAATCATTTACATTTCCTACCACCAGTCTTGAAAATTGGGTTACATCCTTGCTCATAATTTATTGATTTCTGATATCTTAAATTAGAATCATACTAGTCAGCCAGTCAGCTATTTGTCAGTTATTTTGGCTGATCCTGCGGAGTTGAGATTAGTGATATGACGTGTCCTAGTGTGAGATGGTGTGTGATACCCCTCACCTGGTCCTCTGTGTGGGTAACACCGCTTATCTCCCCATCAGAGGCGGCCTGCTAGCTTTTACAGCATCTGTTATTTACAGCTGAGCCTGCATGTCTCTCACTCACTTCCTCTCTGAGGCCCCGCCATTTCCTATTGAATGATTTTATAGTCTCCCCAACATTTCCTTGTTTGAAACAATATAGCCGGGACTGTTGTTATTGATTCTACCGGATTGTGCCCTGGGTAAGTGCTCCTTAGAGCCTTGCTTCTAAATAAAGCCATGGTTCCAACAGCGAATGACAGCACTCTTTAGATCCTGGCTGCCTTCTAATGGCTCTGGTATTACTCATATGTTAATTGATTGGGCGGCGGAGGAGGAAGCCGGCAGCAAGGTGGAAATTACTCTGCTCAGCACAGATGTCTGATACAGGCCTTTCAGAGAAATAAGTTACCAAGCCGAGTGACAATGAGGTCAATCAACTCTACAGAGAGAGGGAAAATTACTTTGATGATTAAATTGATCAGAATTACTGAAGCATCGTAATGGACTACCTACCTCCAGCTACTATTTCAAGACTGGTCCTCTGTAACATTTACATCGCAGGGCACCGTCGAAAATGATTCTTTGATCAAATAAGTTTCAAAATAAATATTTTTTTTTAACTTGATTATTGTTGCTCTCTAGTTTACTTACTATTGCGAAGCTCTCACTATACTTGCAGGAACAGAAGAAATGAGTCTCATTGTAGCTTTTCTAGTACAATGTGCATTATGATAGGCCCACTAATTATGTTTATTTTATACACATAGTAACTTATATTTTGTAGTAGTAGTAGTAGCCCTTTATTGTCACTAGTCACAAGTACCAGCGAAATTAGCCATCAGCCTGTCCATACAGACCTATACACAACATACATACAATATGACAAGGGGGTAGACAGGATAGGAAGACAGGGAATTGAGGAAGAATACAGCATAACATGAGGAAGGGGACGAGAAAAAAAAAAAACCCAGACTCTGCTCCTTTTGGTGTACAGTGTGAGAACAGGAAAAACACCTCAGCAACAAAAGCACATAATCAATACAGCATAAACACGACTTTGCGACAGGCGAGGGGAAAAGGGGGGTCGAGGTAATCCAGCGCAGGCAAGCAGCCATCCGGTCCTGCAGCCATTAATTGTAATATCAGTTTGTTCCCTCTACTTAAAATTATCAGTTTACCGATTATTGTCCCATGCTTTTTAAATGCTGAGATTTTTTTAATAGTATTTCTTAAGTAGTATTTATTCTCTCATGAGTGTTAATGTTATGTTGTCAATAGACAATACTGTTAGTGAGGGTATAACCATATTTCATTTTTGATAGGAATGATAATTAAGCTGTGAGCAACATAAGTACTGTGCGATCAATGGGTTGTACTGTTGTTTGACAACATACTGATTTTTCAATTGACAAAACTCCATAAAACATTTTTTGAAAGTTGTAAAAATCACATGATCCTGGACTTTTATACAGTGCATGCCATTGTAAAGATTTTAAGTCTATCCCTCATAGCCATGTTTTCATCCATGTTAAATTTAATATGCCATCTAATTAAGCTCTAATTAAACCTAATAAAGGTCTATGAGCGCTTTGCTCAGCATAATGTGTTCTTTTCTCATAGAAAACACAATAAACTATGATTTTGACCAATATATTTGTATTTTGGCTATACAAATTCAAAAATCTTTTTTGAGTTGAATAGGTTAACCTATGTAAATTTTTACAGTGATGGCACATTCTTGGCAATAAATTAATTTAAAGGTAAAGGCCTCCAGTGAATTGAGGGTCAAAAATGTAAACAAAAAAATCAGTACAAACTGTTGTCTTCATTTTTCCGAACACCTCCTCCTCATCATGTCTTATTTGTCATCCCCCTGCAGATGGGAGAAATGACACAAGGGGGCAATCGACAGGCTTCAGATTGCAGCTCAATGAGCCGAAACAGCCAGAGGAAATGTTTGCGGTTAAATGCCAGACAAACATCTGGGCTGTCACTGTATAATCCCAAACATAATCCAATTGGCTGCACTCATCTGACTATGTTTCAGGGTGTGCGTAGGGAACTGCTAAAGTCAGATATCACACTTCTGTGAGATGCTTGTCAGTGCTACTCCTTTGTTAGTAATGTTTTTGTGGCCATATACACTGCAAGCCGTGCTAAAAAAAATATAACCCAATTCACCCGCAGTAAACGCCCCATTCATCCTCCATCATTTTCCTTGTCTTTCTCTTTCTCTTTCTCCCTCCTCCTCTCTTTCCTGCTCTGTCTTAGGCCTCATTTCTTTTCTTGTCCCATGGATGATTAGGAGCAGCCTGCAGCATTCATCATTGCTTGAAAGGAGGAGAACAGGACAGTTTGAGGCTGAAAAGCCACCAAATCTGCTGTGGCAAAATAAGTGAATATCATCTTAACCCATTTGATCGCCACACCTACAGATATGTGATGGATTTTAAGGAATATAGAGTTTGTAAAATGAGTATGAACCTGTATTTTGTATAACAGAAATTACTCTCTTATAGACTTATTTAGAGAAGAGTATAGAATAGATGGTTTGTTTAATATGACATGAAAGAAAATGAGGCTGTGGGGGGCAAAAATATGGTACATTCAAAATCAGGTCTAATTATCTCATATTTGATCCAGATATTTATCCTCATATTCTGTTGACTTCGACTTTAAAGTTTTTCTGTTTGATCTCTGTTGAGGCCTTATTGATATAAGTGTAAAATAACAAATCATTTAGATTAATTAGCTCTTATTTTGTCTTAAAATAATTGTTATATTTCCTCTGAAGTAAATCAAAGGCCAGGAAGCAGATTTGTCATAATGGACTAGACATTGCAATATTTTCTGATTTTGTCTCTCAATAAATTATAGATTTTATAGTTATAGTTATATAATTATAGATTCAATTTTTCTGATAAATGTGAAATGGTTTTCATTTTAGTTTGTTTCTGGGGTCAATTTGATTTCACTTGCGAGAATACATTTTTTTAATTCATGTTTTAAATTTGATGTCTCTGTCTGCGACCCCAAACATTAGCAATGTTATGGTATTTCTTCATTATTGAGGATGTGTGATCAGAGTTGAAATATAATCTCTTAAAGTTCGTGGAACTCATGAGTTATGATGCTTATAGTAATGTTAAGTGTGTCATTTAGATGTTAAACCCCCAAACAGAACATTTTTTTTTCTGTCAAATTAAATATGACATACACTTTGACTAAAGTCTATTACCTTACTGTTGCTAATGCTGTATTCTCTTTCAGCCAGAGGTGACCATGTGAGACTGTTATGGTATTTTGTACATTGAGCTAATTTGCTAATGGAAGGGCCTCTTTTTACTAGTCGCTAATAAGTATTAATCACTATGCAAGGCATGGTTAATTTGGCTAGCTGTGCAAGGGCACCATTTTCTGTTTATGTGTCTTTATGTGTGTGTGCCCCCACCACCACCACTGGCTCGCTGCCAGGCAGAAGCATTATTATGATCATCAGTCAGAGAGAGGGGCGGCTAAATGTCATTATTGCATGCTGCAAGTGCCTCTCGGGAATCTGAGGCTGCACGTTTAATTTCTCTAACAGCCTGAGAAAATGTTTCTTTGCATCAGTACTCTGGTCCGTGGCAAGCAAAAAAAAAAAAAAAAACATCTATCAGCCACCACGCAATTAACGACATAGATCATTTACATAGTCACACAGCTAATTTTCATAATGTTCCCTTTATTATCAGAGGAAGAAATTAACCCAGGAATTTATTTACATATCTACTGCAAATGGTAACAGTGCGCTAATTGGCTGTTAGATGATTAATAGGCTTACAGCAGATGCTAATGAATCATGCACTCACTGTTCTGAAGGTGCTCTTGCAGTGTGCTTGTGTTTTGGCAGCTTAATTAGTCTGATAATTATGTACTTGTTGCGTTTGCTTTCAAGCAAATACAATCAAACATTGAAAAGATTAAAGTGGATTGTATTAGTGAGAGCAAGTGTTAGCTCTAGCACTTAATGACCTCGGCTACACAACCGTAGATTTTTGTTGCTGCTTTAATTTACTTCTTGAAAAACGAGTGATGATTCTGGGCAAGGTAGATTTGTGAACCAAAAATAGACAAGCAGAAGCTTTCAACGCTTGACTCTAATGTAATATTGACAACTTGTAGCATGCAACTCAGTTTGAGTGACAGTTTGAGACATAATTAGGCAAATGAGACCGTCTGGCATATAATTCAATGAAAACATCTGTTTCCATTTCTAAATTCAATTTCAGGGAATTTATTTGTGCCTAGGTTTTTATTTTTTTATTTTATTTTTTGAGGAATGTTGCTCAAATTTAGTGAACTCTGAATGTTTACTTTAATTTCTTGTGTGTGTCTATATAGCATGTATATAGACATACACATACAATCTTTCATTTATCAAAAACAATGTAGTATGATGCATATGTGTATCTTTAACAACATGTTGTATGATCAGTAATGAATCAGTAATGATACTGACCCAAAATTGGCTTCATTTGAAATGGACATCACTGTACATTTATAAAATAATGGTAAAAATCCAGTTGAGTTAGTAAGTCAGACACAGTGTTATTTTAGTATCATTGAAAGAATGTGTTGCATGCAGAAAGAAGAGCCTCAGAAAGGTGTTCCTTGCCATTTCTCCTGACTCTATTTTGATTAATTAATTAATTAATTAATATTTCACCATATTTTATATAGACTTCTGAGTTCTGACTCAATTCACAGCTCAGATAATCCATGATTTATTTTGTAGTTGCACTGAAAAACTTGCATAAATATATGTTATTCTGGAAGAATTAATAAATATTTAGTTTTTACAGACTGTAAGCCAAATGATACAGTTAAATACCTAAGTCAGACATTAAATTATTGTGATTATACTGTTAATTTTTTGGATGAACTCTTCAATTACATCACTGTAACAGTATCCAAATGCATGCTGCATATTAACAGGCCTTAGATATAAGCAGATCAAGAGAAACCCCCGGGTGAAATGGTCCAGGACATCAGAGGTGCACTGGCCTGTAATTAAAAGAGTCCAGTAAGTCCATTGACTCTGCACAATATTCTATAATAAAACCCCTAAATCGGCTCTAGCTGGAGAACCATTAGAAAGCATTGCTTATGAATATTTGATGCAAATCCTCCTTTTTGTCTTGGACACAGCATGAAGCAGGAATCGCATTGATCTCCTGTTATAATCACAGATTAAAAAGAGCTCTCCCTAAACCATTCCCTGATTAAAACCCTGTTTACATGCCATGCTCGCACACCACTGCTGCATTTTCATAGGCCTTGAACAGGCCCCCATAGGCTGAACTGTGCAGCTAAAACCATCTGAAATTAATGGGCCCCTCACTGGCTGCTGAGAGCAGGATGTCTTTTAGATTTGTGTTTCAACTCGTTAGTTTCTAGATTTGGCCGGAGTCTATAAAATGTCCCTTATGAAATATTAAATTCAGCAAATCCTCTAGGAACTCAGCTAAAAAGGGAGTTCTATCACTTTGTCTGTGCGGATCATTTCGTCGCAGTGACTTGTGTGCTCTGACCGCATAGTCACCAGAAAATAGTCCTTTGACCCTGAAAGCCTTTATGGATAATAAAAATAAGCCGCTGTTATGTGCAGTTTTGTGTGTGCTACTCAACCTCTAAAAGAACAAGAGAAAATGTGCTCAGGCACAAGAGTTTCTTAACCTACTTTACAACAATCATTAAGTGTTTCCATTGAAATCTACTAGGATTCATGATGTGTTTTTGACTTCATTAGATTCGTTCTACCACGAAGACAAACTGGGGAACTTCTTCAGTCTGTTTTGTCATTTCCTGGCTACATCAGACATGTTTAAACTATTCACAATCCACTTTGTTTTAGATACATTTTGCCAAACATAAAAAATTTAAGTTATCAAATAACATCACATAATGACACAGCAACTAAATTCATACTTAACCTTTCTGTTGTTAAGCCTGGATTAAGCACTGACCAAATCAAATTATTTCTGCCAAAAGCAGTTACATTGAGGATTGATTCTTGTTTTTTTTTTTGCTGTTATAATAAATTATATGTCAAATTAGTAGTTAATGTATCTTCATGTTGTTCTTTATTTTGTGGAAAACAAAATGTGAATTTTTGAAGAATAGAATTGCTGCTGTTTTCATTATATTGAAATTGAATGAGGATTGGTATTGGTATAAGTCCAAAATCTAACTTTTTACACCGTGCTTAACCCAGGTTATTGTCATTTCTAAACCTGACTTTTAACCCCAGGTAGAGGAACGCTTCACAATATGCTTAGCACAGCTTTTTACCTATGGTTATGAAACCCAGCTCCAGAGTAGGGTTAGCAGCAGTTTTTGTGGTATTATTGCCGCATTGTGAAATGTGTACAATGTGAAATGATGTGGTGATAAAATTTTACAGCTATTTTACAGCTATATCAAGATAACGGAAAATGAGGCAGAAGTACAATAAAAGTATCAAAATGTATTTCAAGATGTTTCCTAACATTTCAAATTAGAAGGTATTCATGACAAAGGGTTCTAAAAACATGGCTTCTTATAAAAAGTGTTCCCATGGCTCAATTTGCCCCAGGTTAGGAGAAAGCTCACCTGAGTCAGTGGGTAAAATGCATAATTGGTGTAATCTGACTCAATCTGATTTAAAAACACTTAAATTTATTTTTAATAATTGACCTCTTTAAAAAACTAATTTAATAATCAAATTTCCTTTTACAAAAAGTAACATTTCTTGTCTTAAAGCTAACTTAAACAGCATAAAACAAACCAAATTAAGTTTAAATTTCAGTCTTTTATTGGTTGCATTTCTGAAACAATATATTGAATACCAAAGATGTAACCTTCCCCAAAACAGACAAAAAGACAAGTAAAATTAAATAAAGACTGAATTAGACTGAATCAATAAACGTCACTGAAACATTTTAGTCAAAAGATTCTTGACATGGTAGCTTTACTGCAATGTCAAACAGGCCATTAGGGACTACAGGTGGAATGGTATTTATGATTATAATGTGATGAAAAGCATCTTCTGGTTCTTACCAGAGAAGGATCTGGTGCACTTGTAAACTGTCTTTATCAAATAAACTACAAATAATATGTATATGTGATCAACTAAACCAGTTACATAATATCACATTAAAATACCATTTTATACTTCAGAGATTTAACTTAACGTCAATGCTTTATGGTGGGGTAAGTTAAAATGCTGGCTCATTTGGCTCACTTTGCCTCATAGCTGACATTTTGGAAAAAAATTGCTAGCTTACCAATTAAAGCTAATATTCACCAAACTGATTTGCATGGTTTTATACATTAATTAATCACCTATATGCATCATACAATTTTTTTAGACCTGGATACATTTGTTTTGATGTAACAGCCATTACATCTGTTTACTTTACTCATTTTTACTTTGACAAACCAAAAACAGTTTTTAAAGTAAATGGGTGCCTTTCACTCCTCCTATGTGTTCCTCCTTCACAGTCTGGCTGAAATTATAGGTGGTTCCAAAATACAAGGTCACTTGACAGTAAAAGTGTACAGTTGCCAAGATACAGTGGATGGGTCAGCTTACACTCTGGCTCAATTTACCCCACTCTCATTATAGGAGGCAAATATGATATGAGAATGCACAATGATAGAGCCAGCATGTAAAGTGGTTGCATGTTGCATTTGTCCAATCAATGCCACTGACATTGCAAATAAGAGCATAGGAACATACAGTGTGAAATGTTAGCATATGAATTCTCAGTATTAACTGTTAAAACAGGGTAAATTACGAGCAGTGTAAAATGTGAAACAAGATAACCCAGTATTTTGTTTACCAGGGGTTTAAAATAAGTCCGAAAAGCCCTAATGAGTCACATGAAATATTAAAGTTGTCAGTGCATATATTTCGTCAGTGCATATGTAATTCAACAATTTGATATTGAAGCTAAAAGGAGAGTGATTTATGTTTATCTGGCTTCTTGTTTCTGTCTCCAGAAAGATGGATTGCAGCAGGTTGAGGCCCCCTTAGCAGTGTTCAGCATGTCTGCCATCAGATTACAGGCTTCAGGGAGCCTAGTGTTCCCTGTGTTCATGTCAAGAAGGGGCTTGAAACATAGCAATTATGGAGAAATCACATAACGTATGGTGCGACTCTTACCTTCACTTGTCATCCTGACCGCATCTCATTTGCACAGCCTCTCGTCTCAAGTGGCAATGAAAAATTGCTATAATATAAAAGATTACATAATAAGCTATTTGCATCTCCCCGAGTGTATTTGTGAGTTTCCCTTAAGCGTAGCGTAGTGCAGCCAAGCTCTTGTTCAGTGGAGCTGCTTCATGTCTAGAGCGGAGACAGAATGGTGATGTGGGTCAAATGATCAGCAATCAAATCAGTGTAGTGTTGGGTTGTGAAGAGTACTTGAGTGACAGCTGTCACAGGGTGCATCCAATATCACACATTATAACTCTCGGCCTTCCTGGATGAGCTCTTGTGGTGACGTATGCGATAGCGACCTCAAAATAAGGGCAAGTTGATGAGAGGGTTTGGGACAAGTGTATTAGCATAGCTCAGGATGCGTGTCTGAGGCGTGCTCTGTGGAGATTTGTGTACACTTGAGTTGCCCGCTCACACACTGTCCTTTTAACCTTCACTTTGTGGCTATACGATCAGTGCATGTTTAACGCTTGACTGGGTTTTAAGCCACAGTGAAAGTGCCCCAGAATTAAAGCGCCGCTTTCGTTAGTGCTTGAGCATGTTCTGCCTTTGGGGACGGTCCAGCTTTGTAAGATCTGATTTCCCAGCTTGTCAATATTGATTATGCACTGCTGTGTTTGAGAAAACACAGTTTTCCTCCTTTCTGTTTTAAAGGGTTTGTGGGAGCAGATCTCTCATTGAACCATGACTCTGAATGAGTAGGTCGGTACTTGCCCTTCTGATGAATGATTTTTAGATTTAATAAATAATGCTGAAAGAATATGCATTATTCTTAAACATTTTTACTTATTTTGGCTATAGTTGGTTTACCTTTTTCTAAAAACTTGAGGAACACAAGTAATGCATATCACGGCAGCTTTTCTATTATAATATAATATTTTTGTTGCTGTTATTTTAGATTCATGCACTTTTTGTGTCTGAATAGGCCTACACTGAAAAAAACTTGATTGTTGTTGTGGTTGTTTGGTCCCATTCATTCTCTACCCAGGATGAAATGAGGCATGAATAAGCATTTTTTTTTATTGTTTGACTTTTATTTACAACATTTTTGTAGATTTTGCTGTCACATTAAGTAACTTGTTGTCTTATGATGTCAGGATGAGTTTGTTTCAGTTTGTTGATTATTACCCTAGTTGTCATTGATTTACCAATTTTTCCGGTGTGTGTGTGTGTCAAGTCAAAGGTGTTTAATATGTTTATTGGTTCCTGAGTGTTTGTGTTGTCATTAGTATCAATCAGTAAGCACTTTACTCACCATGTGTTGTTGTTACAGTATATTAGCACATCATATCTAGCATTGTGGAATATAAGTATGAAGAGCATTTTTTTAAAGTGATGCAGCTTAGACAAACAAAATAGGCAATTGATACAATAAAGACAAATGGCAAAGTTATGAATAAAACAATAAAAATCCATCAACACTTCACTCATATGATATAATGAATCTGTATTACATGCATTTAAAAAAAGTGTTTGCTGATGATGTACAGATGTGGATAGCAAATTTCTGCCCCAATCAGTTAGCACTCAAACGCAGCTGGTTCTTCCCAACTTGTTTACAGTACTGGAAGCAAACATCGGTGCTGTCAATCAGAATGATGGAGATGTCATTATATCCACTGTGAGGGAGTGAGTGCTGGATGACGCGGGCCTGACCTTGTGGACCACAGCGGCCTTGCGAAAGATGGGAGTCTTGTTGAACAGATATTAATCAGGAGCAGAACTAGCAATGCCAGACTCCTGTGTCTGTATGTTGATAAATGGCTGCTGTGTCTGGGCTGAGACGACCAGATGATGTTTCTTCTTTCTCTTTCGATGAAACTGGATGATGAATTTGGGTAAGGTATAGTATTAACTTTTCTAGATACATTCTGAAATTTGGAAAGGATAGACAGAATAAGCTGAAACGTACCTGATCAAAAGTGTAAAAAATGCACTCACATACTCACACATATCTTTAAATAAATGAAAAACAATCAGTTTCAGTTACAGATCCCATTATAAAAATTAGCTATAGGTAGTCAGCCATGATTAATTTATTCTTGGAAAGCAATGGAAGTCAGTGGTAAAATATTGGTCCCAACACTTTTCAGAATATCTTATTTTGTGTTTTTTTTTCAGAATAAAGAAATTCATGTTGGTTTGAAATGACATGAGAGTGTCAGTGATGACAGAATTTTTTATTTTAGGGTGAACTTTATGGAATTACATTTGGTTCAATAAAAATGAACGTAATTTTATAAAACTGAATGTAACTTTATCAGAAACTATCAAACATATGGCATTACAAAAGAAGAAAAACACAATAAAAAAAAAAAGAAGAAAAAAAGCAAATATTTATTGGGCGGTGGTACCTGTCTAAATTGAGATGAAACAAAATAGCTCGATACAATATAAAAGTTTATAATTGAAGATAGTGATAATGCATTATGGGTCAGCTTAAACACCTGCACCAAGCTCTGGTGTGATCACAGTCATCCTGTTATGTTAATACTGATTTCAGCACAGGTTGAAGTACCAATCAATGGAGAGAAAGAGAGAGTCAGGACTCTGTTGAATACTGATTGTCTCTCTGTCTGCTGCCTCTGCCACTGAGCCATAGAATTGCTCTCTTCTCATTCTCCAGCACTTGTGCCTTCCCTCGCGGATGGACAGCCGATTCATAAGCCGTCTCCACTGAAGAGTAACATTTCTCATTTTGCATCTGATTCCTCCCTAACAAGGCGATCGCGCCGTCGCATTTGAATGCAGAGATAATGAAAAATGTCATGAATATTTCAACAGAGTGATAAAAGAGAAGTTTGTTCGATGACTCTCTCCTCTGATCAATCCCCACCGGACCAAACAGGCTTAATATGAGTGAACAAGCGATCCGACTTATCTGTGATGTGAATGTGTAATGTTAGGATTTTTAATAACTGCAGAGTGGCCTGGGGCCTGTCTGCAAAATGGCTGGTGCACTTTGGTATGTGTGCATTTCATTTCTGTTGAATCATTAATGTTTCTCTAGGCTAACAGCTCCTCTGGCAGCAGCAGTGGGATCGAAGACAGGCTCAACTAAATGCCTGCATTGAGCGGTACTCCATCAAAGGCATCAAGCCTTTTTATTTATGACATAAATGCATGTGTTCTATTCTCAGGACGTTTTCCTAAGGCTATACAGTATGCTTCTTTCATGCAGCCCAGGTGAGGGCAGACAGAACAAGCCCACTGTGACCTTTGACCTCAACCTTTTACTTGCATTGTGTCATGCAAGTGCAAACATGCATCTTATCAAATAGACAACTCAACGTTGAGTATTCCAGTTGAATATGCATTCTGATAGATGTGTATAATTATTTCTGTCATGGCCAAGAAGATCTGTGCTCACTATGTTCAAAATAATGTTTGTACAGGGGCATTTACTTTGATAAAATTAATTCTAAATGGATAAGTGAATCGGTGTACCTGGCAGATACTGTCAAGGATACTGAAAAAGCAATCTATCTCATACCATGAGCTACACTTTTAAAAGGCAAGGTGCTGGTTAAGAGGTTAAGATAATTAAAGACCAATTCTCTCTATAACATCTTACAATGATAGTAATTAATCTTGTTCTTCTTCAGACTGAATTGTCAAAGTAGTGTGTAAGAATGCTGAATTTCTTTGCTTTTTCAGGTAGCCTTCACTCAACGTCTTGCCGTTGCTGTTAAAGATATTGGGCACTGGGTAAGTGAAAGTTTATTAAAGTGTCATTATTGATAGTGATAGCGTCCTTATTATTCACATGTCATTCCAAACCAAAAAGTGAATAGGCTCCCATGTTGTTTTGGACCCTATTGACTTTCATTGTATGGGCAAACATTTTTCATAATATCTTCTTTTGTGTTCTTTCAGAAGAAAGAAATCATGCTAATTTGGAATGGCATGGTGACAGAATTTTGGGCAAACTACCACTTTAAAGAATTTAAATCAAGGGCAATTTGTTTGAAAATTGCGGTGCATTCATGATTATGCATTGCTGGCTGTCGAGCACTGCAGGGAGGGCAGTTTATGTGCAAACTATAGAACATTTGAATGTAAACGGCGGTGCACTTTTCCCATCTAAAGCCCTGATTTACATTGCATCCTAAGCAGCCTTTCTGAGCCCAGTGAGGTGTGAAGAGATGTAATGAAACAGAGCCTCTGTTTATGAGGGGAACATTCATATTCATTAGCAGTCAGTCATTAGCATACGATGCCTGTGACGAAGCCTGATGCATGTTTTATGAGCATGGTTAATGGTACATGGACAGCACAATAAAAACGAAGGGAAAGTGTGTGTGTGAGAGAGAAAGAGAGACGCTTCCCCGGGAAAGCCACAGGGCACTGGGCGGGTTATTGATTCTCCCCTGTGTCCTATTGATCTCTGATGTTTTCATCTCACAAAGGCCCTGTTAAGCTGCGTGTATCTGAGAGATACACTGACAGTGCAGCCCATTGACTCTGGCTATCAATAGCACAGAGCTGGATATCATTAAATCCTCATCATTGTGTTTTTATCCTCCACACACCACTGACTGCCTCTGGTGACCTCCAAATGAAGCTGCATGTTACATGGGTCGACACCGCCTGGCACAGAGGGCAATCTGATGGTACCTGATAATACCTGATGGACATGATAATAATGACAGTATGTTTTAATACTTTGCACGTAAATTAAAATGTGTGTGTGTGTGTGTGTATATATATGTATATATATAAAACTTATGTTATTATTTATTATTGTTTTTCATTATATTATTTATTTGATTTAAATTTGAATATGTCAACATTGGTTAATGCATCTTCAAGTAATATGAACTCATTTTGAAAAATAAAATATTTTCAATAATTAAATGCTATAAAAGTACTGCTCATTATTAGCTGATGGTACTTATTGCAATAACATCATGAATATTTTTTTTTTGCTTTTATATGAAAATAATAATTTAATATTTTTAGGACAAGCATCAATTTTCATAAAAATAAGTAGGTTAATAAACCTAGCTTTTCTTTACAATAGTGAATATGATGAATGAAAATCTTTTGCTCTTGCTATCAGCATAATTGTAAGAATTTTTGCTTCAATTTATAAGTCTAGACTGCATGAGTAACTAATAATGAGTTATTAAAATGCAGAATTTTCCATAATTTGAAGTAGATAGGCACATTCCTATTGCATAATGCACGCAGGGAAAGATCAAAGGGAAGTCATGTGTGAGACATGGTGAGATTGTCTCCTGTTGCTAATGGTTTCTCTGGCTGTTAATGGAGGTTTTGCTCTTTTGCACTCCCCTGACTGTATACCTGGGGTGGGGGGGGAGGGGGAGTTTAGCACCTGATGAGCAAGAAGCCCCCCTTTTTCTCTCTCCAGAGAGCACAGAGAGACTAGTCATCATGGAGCAATTCTTACAGGGACCAGAGACATTGTCCCCCCTATCACTCGTGGGGAGAGAGGGGTGACAGCAGAGGCAAGGATGGATGTTGCAGGGATCAATAGAGCTGGAGGGGGTGGGAGGAAATGCTGGGATGGCAAGGACAGGTGTAGGGGATTGTTCTAATGCCATGCTCCATTAAAGACTAGAGACTCTTGTGGCTTACTAGCAGACACCCTGGGCTCTGATAATAGTCTGTCTGATCAATAGCCTGTCCACCCTCTCTGTTCCCTGGGGAGGGGGAGGGAATGGAAGAGGGGCAGGACTGCCTGATGACCCTGGGGTCAGAGGTCATGGATGCTTAAGGAGTTGAGGTAAGAGGGAGGAGTCAGTCATAAACATCGCTCCAGGCATGTTTCTCATGATACCGCAGCTCTGATCACATGTTTTCTTAATAGATTTGTGTCTCTCCCATATCCTTTTCCCTCCACACAATTATTTGTCCTTGTTGTTATTGCTTCACCCCTTTCAGGGTATTGATCATGTGATGGAGAGTGTTGTAGAGGAAGAAGAAGAGTCACCGTGGCTTCACTGATCTAATGGTTTTCATTTTTCAGCTGTGGATCTGTGGTGCAGGTTATTGATGGATATTCTCAGCTCCGCAGTCACTCCATCCATTTTGTTTATTTCCAGTGCAGTTGTTGGTTTGTTGTGTTCTATCACCATCCACCCTAGCCAAAATGGACCACTTTAAAGGGATACTCCACCCTAAAATGAACATTTTGTCATTAATCACTTACCCTCATGTCGTTCCAATCCCGTAAAAGCTCAGTTCATCTTCGGAACACAATTTAAGATATTTTGGATGACAACCTGGAGGCTTGAGACTGTCCCATACACTGCCATGTAAATAACAGTGTCAATGTCCATAAAAGGTATGAAAAGTCATCATCAGAATACTTATATGTCAGACTTTATTAAATAATTCCTTTATCAACGGTCTCCTCTGTGTCACTCCATATAATTTCTGGACCATGACACTTATTTACTTGGCAGTCTATGTGACATTCTCAAGCCTCCAGGTTTTCATCCAAAATATCTTAAATTGTGTTCCGAAGACACATTTTCATTTTGGGGTGGAGTAATTCTTTAAATAGCATGAAGTACATCCATTAAAACAAAGTATTTAATTGTATTCTCATTTTTATTGAAGGAGATACAAATGTATAATATCAGGGCTCAGTGGTAAAGATTTATTAATTTATTATAAAGGCTATGTGGTTCTACTAGTAGTTTACTTGTCCTGCAAACATTTTCAGTAGCCCCACCACAAAATAATGATTGATTTGTATTTAGCAGTGCATTTTTGGATTAAATATTTATATATTTTATATTAAATGTGAAGTTTTCTAACATTTTTTGTTTTTATTTATTTTAAGTTATTAAAATAATATGCATCAAACTGGAAAGTATACAAATATAATAATGTAATTTCTAATAGTCATAAACACATGGCACAAAAAGACTTAAACTAATTAGTTTGTATTTTTTATTCATTAACCTTATATTCTCACTGAAACTGGCACAAAACAATTCTCAAACTGGGCCTTATTGATAGAATTCTAATTTGATTTGAATGTTTCAATTAAATACTAATTTTAAAGATGAAATCCTCTGCTTAACATCCATACATGTGTAAATTTTATTGATTTGTTTACAGGGGTCATTAAGGTCATGGTTGCATTTCCTCAAAGCAGCCAATTATCTGAACAAATCTGATGTTTAATGATATTCCATGTCATACTATGTGGGCAAGAGTTTCAAAACAAACAAATTCATATAATAAGGTGGCTTTTTTTTAGTTCTGAACTTTCTGAACTGCTGGTAAACTCCAACAGAGTTTATAATTAGATATTCCTACATAGGGTATATAAAGGTCAGTCCTTTGGAGTTTTTCACTATTTAATCAGAAATGCTCAAACATTGTGTACAGTCAAACCGGCATGCAATTTTAAACGGAAGATGCACTTCAGCAGCTTCGCTGAGTCTGTGGAAAATTATTTGTCTCGTTTAATCGAGTTAATGATGTTTTAGCATGCCTATTCAAACAGGATGTCATATGTGACACAGCAGTGCTCACCCCACCGCTTGTTTTTACATGAGCCGGATGGAAAAAAGTGAGTCACAGAGGCCAGCACTTGTATCGAGTTGTGTTGCGGTGTGTCAAAGTCATGAGTTTAGCAGAATTAACGAGGTTAAAAGAAAAAGTTCCCTTTCTTGAGGGCAGAGTGTGGGAGGAAGCTAAATCTACAGAGCGCGAGTTTGCAGCCTTGCACCATAACTCTGAACAGGAGGTGGAAAAAGCGCTAGCTCGCACAAGTACTTGTTTTGTCGCAGAATGAGTTGTGACCGCAAGACTGTTTTTTAAGTCCCCCCTTTTTTCCCCTTGTATCACAATGCGCCCCGCTGTTATCTCTGAGTGACAGTTGTGGCTTGAACGGTGGCGTTATATCCTGACTGGGAAAGTGAGACACCATATCTTGAGAGAGAGAGAGAGAGAGAGAAAACAAGCCCACAGACCATAAACCACATGTGAGCAGCCTCTGTATTGCAGCGCGCCTCAACTTCAAACGCTAACAAGTTGGAATAACATTTTGCTTCAGGAGGCTTCTGCTGGCGGTGGTGGCAAGCTGATTTGAAAGAAGTCAGATTTATTACATGGCTTGTAGACCTCAGATGCAAGCACAACCACATTGCATAAATAGCAGGGGTTGGGGGCGAAGGGTGTTGCCGGTGGAGTTCCTGATTGCTCGACACACACCCTCAGATTTTCACTTCCGTTTCCCTGCATCTTTTTTGTTTGCTCTTTATTAGGCCGGTCCTCCCGGGAGAAGGTGAATGCTTTCAAGTGGAGCTGTGCACAAAAACATAAAGATGCGCTTTACTGGTGCATCTGATGAGAGAGAGAAAGAGTTCCAGGCGTATCTGAATCTGAATACGCTGACAGGGAGGTAAATTATGCCGAAGGGGGGACTGGATGTGTCAACTCTCTGTGGCTGGGTCGCAGTTAGTTCAGTGACAGCATGGGGCAGAGTGCTAGGCTCCACACTAAATCCCACTTACGCTAACTTGCAGGGCTGTCTGTTGTCATGGCAACAGCCAAAAAATAATTCACAATTGACCTCCTAGCATTTCTTGCCAGAATGTACCATTTACCACGCTTCACAGATTTCTCTCTCTTTATCTCCTTTTATCTATGACTGTCTGTTTCTTAAGCTCACTCTCATTTCTCTCTTTCTCTCCACACCTCTTCCACTCGCACGGTTTCTCTGATGTGATAACAGGAAGTCTGAGCCAATGGGATCCAAATGTCTCCGTGCACACACACATCGCAATTGTGCCATTGCACGTAAGAGCTTGCTCTCATCTGCACCCACATAAAAACCAAAGCAGCTAAACAAGACAGCAGGGCCTAATGCGATAACTACTCGCACATGTCTAAACAAAGTTGCGGCTTTGCTGGTGGGACATCGACTCATGCGCCATCTGAGATGCCTGCGACACAGTATGAAGTGAGTGTGAAAAATGCAAGCGAGAACACGCTAGATTAACCACACCACACTATAGAAAGTGGCATGGAAGGTATGGTTGAGGGCTCTCGGTTGAGACGTAGATGCTGTTTGTTTTTGTTATAGAATAAGGTCAAGATCTGAGTGTGTTTTCGGGTGCTCTGTAATATGATTCTGATCTATTTATGTTTTTCCATTACACAACAAACGAGAGAACTCAAACCACAGAGACGAGTGTAGCTTTACCTTCACCTTAGGCCTTGAAAGTAAGGTTAAAAGACAGGCTTTAAAGAACACTTCAGTTATTTGGAAATACATCCTTTTAGTGGATTGTGTATGTTGCAGTATCTACAGTGTGACATTCTTGAGCCATCGCCAAGTATCTCTTGAGAACTCCCTTACGAAAAAAGTTTATTCAAGTGTGCTATTAGTATACTTCTTTTAAACAAAAAATCTGAAAGTATGCTTTTAGTTAACTTTTTATGTACTTCTCAGAAATGGGCTTTATGTACTTCTCAGAAATATACTTAAAATTACATTTAAGTATATTGACTTATACTTAAAAAAAGTATATTTTAAATTATATTTGAACTATACTTGTGCTCCTAGAATCCGTGTTTTCATTGTTATATGGTAGAGGGCGCTAGTACACATCTTCTGTACATAATTTCCAAGAACACACAAGTGAAAAAGCAAAAGAAACAACAGATACTAACACACGTAACACGATCATCTGACATGAAACAGCATCAAAACTGTAACATTATGGAATAAAATGTCGACCGATGAAGAGGTAATAATAACAGTCAAGCTCTTGGGTGTTGATCGACTCGAATCTACATTTTGATTATCACTCTGAATCCAATTCATAGTCTATTTTCAGCTTTTTGTTCAAAATGATATTTCTTTATTTTTTTATGAACTCATTAATGTGTTTAATAAAAGAATGCATGAAGCTAGAATATTTTTTGTTTGTTTACAAGCAGATCCCCTGTTCTTTCTTTAGACGTTTTGTGTGTTCAGATATTCATCTAACAAAATATAAACAAATTAAAACCTAAATAAGGAGATAGTAGTATATATAAAGTATGATGTAAAGTTCACTTAAAGAAAACTCATGAGTATACTTGCAGTATAAAAAAGAAAAGAAAAAGGTAGCAGAGGCAGCTCAGACCACCCACATTGTGAAGGAAGTATAAATCGGGCAGAGAGTGGTCTGGGTGAAATGAAGCCTCCTACCAGATAAGTCTGAGCTTTCATCAACCACATTAGAAGAACCTACATCTGCAGAACATTTCCGCCTTCATACAACTCAACAAAACTCTCCATTTAGACATCACAGAGTTGGAAATTAATGATTTTCTTGATGGTGATGGTAAAATGGGCACACTTAGTTTAATGTCCAAATGAACATGGCTAAAGTTTCAAGGTGCATTCAAGTTTTAAGTCAGATAAGCAATTTAATTCATTCATCTCAACTGAAGATCATGTGGGACATTCTATGAAACAGTATGTGTAGTTTTAGGTTTATTAGGTTTGGTACATTTCTGTGAGATTTTAAGAATTATGTTAGACAAGTAATGGAAAAATAACAGCAATTTTTTTAAACAAATCTAAATCTTAAATGACAGCATTCAAACATAATGTTAAACCTATTTTCCATATATTTTGATTTGATTAAAATTATTGGTTATACGCATATGTATATGACAGACACATATTGTCATTTCTGTACCACTAATAACTTTTTTCCATATAGGTTTCCTGAAAACCATCTTTCATTGGTTGGAAAAACACTGTTTAATGTTTATGAGGTACACATATAGAGATCATTTTGTACAAAAATGCATGTGCCAACCTAGTTTTGAAATAAACTGTGTAATTTGTGCAACACTTATGACTGTTTTCAAACAGGTTTCCTGAACACCATCTGTCAGTGTTTGAACAAACACTAAGTCCCTCCCCATGCTCAATTGTAATCTGGTTGACATTCTCAAACATAATAATAGCATCAAAAATCCTCAATGTTTACACTTTTTAAGGGTACTCTTCTTTCTTGCTTTCTCCTTATTGTGAGGACAAACACTCTATGATAGGTTTTTCTAAAACTCTCTTGTCATGGGCAATCAATACACAACTATGATTGTAGTAGTTAAGAGCTTCTCTGTTGACATGCTGAGACCTCTACTATTCTTATTCTTGAGTGGTCACACCACAGTGTTCACTGTATTGGATGAATGGCCAAAGTTCAACCCGAAGTGTGTTGACGACAGCAGAGAGATGAATTATGGGAGCTTGATGTCTGTGTGGTTTTTATCCCTTTCGTATTCCATTGATTTACAGCAGCGAGGCAGGCTCATTGTCCCAGCCACTAAAAATAACAGAAAAGGAAAACAACAACAGTGACACGGCAGTGGTATTGATTTTAATGGCCGGCTGCAGCCTCCCAGTCGCCCCAGGGTGCTTTTTATCGAGAGCAGTAAAATAACAAAGGAGATGGGCTGGAAGTTTTCCATGTATACCAATCAGAGTTTATAAATTGCTCCATTACCTTCATTTCCCTTGGTTACTCTGGGAACATTAGCAATTATTTTCTCGCGGGCTTCGCCCATGAAACTAATAATCTGGTGATTTAGTGCCTTGTGGCATAGTGCACCCTCTCCTGCCTGCCTTAATCCATTCATCTTGCCACCTATCAGTTTAACTTTGGTGGGGACAAATTGCTTTTCTGAGGACATCCAGGAGAAAATGGGTCAATATGTGTCTACATGATCAGTCTGAAGGCAATGTATCTTATAAAATAAGCTAGGCCTGGACAGAGGGTGGAAATTGCACGTGTATCTATCTATCTATATATCTATCTATCTATCTATCTATTAAAATGATATCTATTTTTCTGTTGTTTTATCATTCTATTATTCTATATATCATTCTATTGATTATTCTATATATCATTCTGTCCATAAGGTTTATAAACTTACAGACATCAAAGACTACATTTTTTCAAGTTTAATTCTACTTCAATTTCTATTAAATTGCAATGCCATATCCTGTTTGTTACTTTAATTCAAATGCAGAAAATTATTTGGAATTTAAAAGGCATTCTCAATTCAGCTCTGACGTGCTAATAAAGTATTTGCAGAAGTCTGTGTAGATTGTAAATATTTATTTTTGGAAACTTTGAGGTGGATGTTCCTGTTCATTGTTTTTTTTTTTTCTTTGACTAGTGGAGTTTGTCTTTAAAGTTAGTGTGCGGGATGTGTTTGCTTTTATGGAGGCCTCAAATTTGTCCAGTTCTCAGTCTGTAATAAGACTTGTGGGTCTCCCTCCTTCACACAAACTCACACACATGGATCTGTGGTAAGAGAGTGATCCAGCGCTGGCTGACGGCCCTGACCTCAGCTCTTCCCAGGCTGGGTGGGATGGCGAGCACTGCCAGGCCGCAGTTTTACGAAAATGGGCAGCGAGCTCAGACTACACAATATTGCTATGTGTGTGTGTCCATAGCACTAGGGGATGTGGTTGTTCCACCAATGACCCTGTTATGCCAATGCCACATACCAGGTTATCCCACCCAGGAGCTCCTGAACAACAGTAACCTAATCACCTTCCCAGCACCTGGCATTGCGCCATTTCAGTGGCTTGGTACATGGCTGTGCATCAAAGGTAAAGGGCTTGAGCAAATCTGGTGCTTTCTGTCCACTGTAATTCATGTCACCTCTGAGGCCTCTGTGCTCACCGTAAAAGCAGCACAGTGCTGTGGGATGAAGGCTCTGTGTATAATAGGAGTTGACACCCTACTCTTATACCCATTGGCTGGGTGGGTGATGGAGTGGAAGAGTGTTTTTCTCCTAGGTACTGCAGACCTAGATCTCTCATCGAGCCGTCTCAAGGCACTGGGGGCAGAAATTGTGTGTCACCCCGGCGCAACTCACCACTCTCTCTCTTTCCTCTCCCCACGGGTGCTGCCCTTTGTCCCTGTCATATTCTGTTGATAGAATCTCTCAGACTAAACTGTACATTTACAAAGGATCTAAGGCTGAGATAAGATTTCTCAAGGGTCTGACTTATCTGGAGGTTTCAAAGAGGAAAAAAGCAGAAGTCGAACTTAGTTATCTTGCCCCTTTGTCCCACTAGTCTCCACAGGCCAGCTGTTTTGTATGACTGTAAATTCAGATTGTGTATAAAACAAGGAAAGAAGGAAAGAAAAGCTTGATGTAAATATTAACAGCTGTCACAAGTTTATTGTACTGCACAATCCCATATGTAGGATTGTCTGTGCAGTCTTTTTACAGCTTGCTACCATATGAAATATCAAAACAGAGTCTGAGCAGGAATGAAAATAAGACATCACACTTTAAGCAGCAACAGCATGCTCATCTGAATACATCCTGTGATCCTGATGCCTGTGGAACCATTACAATAGCTTATGAGTTACAGCCGAATCAATCGCATAGCCATTGCACACAACCACAGGGGCCCAGACATCACTCAGCAGTACCGCAGTCCCAAATACAGGGTAGTCGGCTCCACAGTAAACCCCATGTTAAGCGGCTTCCTGACCTCAGGGCTAGGGGTCAGAAGCGGGGAAAAAACATCACACAAGAGCCACAATTACAGCCCTCATACATGAAAAGTGTCTCTTTTTATTCCCTGACAGGGCTCCCGTTGTTAATGGCTAGGTCTGCATGCTGCGTAAACAAACAGGCAAGCCGAGGCCCGGCCGCGTCTGTACTGGCAGCCAGCAGCAGCGGCAGTGGTTTCAGTGGTGGGGGACGATTACAGGATACAGCATGGGCTGTGGCTGAGATGGCACACAGTCCAGTCCACTTTGGGCTTCTGTCACATTGTAAAGGGCTCTCTATCTGTCTCGATCCTAAGTCTCTCACTTTCTCTCCCTTCCTATTTGTTTATGTCTGTTTATCAGTGCTTATTGCAAAGGGAAGCATTACTACATTTACATTCGACCAAATAATCAGTTTATAATAAGGATTGGATTATGGATTATTAATAAACAACGCTAGCAACCACTCTAAATACTATAGTATCACATAGACACATTTTGCAAGGCAAACACCACTCATATTTTCTTCAGAAAACTGGTTTTACTAATATTTTTCTTTCTCTCCTTTCTGCCATAGAAGTCTATATACTTGGGAAGAGCCTTTGGGCTTTCCGCAGATTCAAATCAACTATCTTCTGGTTTAGGAACTGTGTGTTGTACATTTGTTATGCAGATATGGTCCCTGAAGGAATGCCTTTCCTTATGCTGATAAAGTCAATGGAGGAATGGCTGTGCTACCATCGTTTGATAAATGATACTAATATACAATATCTTTAGTGCTGAGAACATCATACCCAAGAGTTGGGAATTATCCTGCTGAACTTATCATATCCTTTACATATTAAGCACAAACTAAGCCTTCAAACCTGCCTTTAAAGCAGCAGAATTATTAGGTGGAATTTAAACTCCATATCCACAATCCATTACATATATGTAGATGACGTTACTCTTAATCTTAGTTGAACACTGACAATGAACAGTTATATATAAGCGCAAGCCAAATTATATTTAAGCCATCATCAAACCTTCCAAAAAGAAATTAAAAGCAAAACTATTCTTTTATATGAAAGTTGATTACAAGGTACAAGCATCGAAAGTCCAAAATCCTTGTAAAGTAAGCTAAACATTAGTCAACTCTTAGATACTTAAAGAGCTTGCATTTGATCAGAAATGCATTAAAATAAGTAATATTATTAGAATTTCAAATAACAGTTTTCTATTTTAATAATTTTGCTTATGGAATTTATTCACTTGATGGCAAAGCAGAATTTTTAGCAGCAGAATTTTTTGTATTTTAGCGTCATCAAACCTTGAACCATCCAAAAAGAAAGTAAAAGCAAAAATATTGTTTTATATGAAAGTTAGATTACAAGGGACAAGCATCGAAAGTCCAAAATCATGTAAAATAAGCTAAACATTAGTCAATTCTTAGATACTTAAAGTGTTTGCATTTGATCAGAAATGCATTAAAATAAGTAATATTATTAGAATTTCAACTGTTTTCTATTTTAATAATTTTGCTAATGGAATATATTCCCGTGGTTTTTAGCATTGCTGAAAATACCTGAGCTGCTTAATATTTCTGTGGAAATTCTTATACTTTTTTTCAGGATTCTTTGATGAATGGACATATGGAATGGAATAATACTTATAATCTAACATACAAGTAAAGAATATGTCTTTTTAAGGCCCCTCAACTTTTTAGTTTTACTTTTTTGAGTGGCTTAATGATGGTTTAAATATGCATCCTCATAACACCTTTGAAAAATATTTGTTAGTTCTGAGTAGACAAAAATGAAAATGAAAACACAGGACAAATTGAATGAAGAAGATTACAGCAAATACAGCCCTTCCATTAGACATGCACACACAAACATCCGTACACTTATACACACCATTCCCCCAGCGGCTTCTGAAAGAGAGAGAGAAGTGCAGCTGGTGCACCTGCCTGTGTTTGTCTCCTCTCCCCTCCTAAGCTCTGCTAATGAGGGGGATTTTAATTACTGATAGCGTGTCCCTATCCCTCAGCTAACTGTACTCGGCTTCATTAACCGCCATCAACAGGAGAGTGCTGAACATAAACACAGCTCATTAATGCTGCCTATCCTCCCGCTCAACTCGCCTCATTTTTCTCTTTCTCTCTCTCACACGTTCTCCCTCCCTCTCTCTCGCTTTCCTCTCATTCTTTATAGTGGCATTCCTGTGGGATGAGAGGTCACAGTCCAGGTCAGCCCTCACTTAGATTAAGATGCAGGGCACTGAGAAAGTGATGTTTTGTGTTTGTGCAAGGACTTTTTTTCAGGGATTTCTCAGGGTAGGTCAATATTTGTCCCCATAGAGGTCACATGACTGTATAATCTCAGCACTAGAGATACACCTTTATATAGAAATGCTGGCTGTTGTTGTTGCTGAATTATCTTGTGAAATGTCACAGAGCAGTTTGAGAAGCAAGTGAGCAGGGAGCACCCAGTGAGTCCCCTTGGCACGCCAGATAATATGGATTAATCTGCCTTTCACACTCCAGATACAGCAACAGCATGAGTAGGCCCGGTCCCGCTCCCAATGTCTCCTCGCTCTGGACTGTTCATTGGACCTGAAAATGTATTTTCACATCTCAGCCATACAGAGAGAGAAGGAGCGAGGGAGGGAAGGTGGGAGACTGCTCGGGCAGACCTCTCGGATACAAGAAGCACACAAGAACTGTTTTGCTTTCTCCGTCTTCCTCTTTATCTGTGTACACACTCACAATGCCTTTACACTTTACCAGTCTGACAGACACCACACACTGAGTGGGTAGCTGCTAAACATCACAATTTCCTTTGTTTTCTCAGCCAGGGGGTTTTAGAAATGTGTGACAATGACAATAACAAAAGCATACTAATGACTTGTTCATAACATATATGCATACACTATATATGTATAAACATATTTATGTACACACACATTACTATATATATTATGTATAAAAGGACTATTATATATTAAATATGTTATATATACATAGTCAATATATATATATATATATATATATATATATATATATATATATATGTGTGTATATATATATATATATATATATATATATATATATATATATATATATATATATGTGTGTATATATATATATATATATATATATATATATATATATATATATATACATGTATATATATATATATATATACTGTGGTATAAAAGTTCTTCAAAATTAAAGACTTTTAGATTATTATTTATCATTTCTCACGTGGGTTCACCTGTATTATGCTCACATTCAGAGACAATACATTTTAGAAATTCCTATCAGGTAAATCAACCATGTTTTGCTCCTATCAAGTGTGTGTTTTTTTCCTTTATAGAGCTTCATGGCCTATTTTACTATTTGTATGTGTTGGATTTCTACATGTACTGTGTGATGCATAACAATTTATAAGATGGCTTGCATAACATTTGGAAATATGTACTAGTGGAGTGATGCTCAAAGATGCTTGCTTTGATTACCTCAACATTTTTCATGGTCCAGGTTTGTAGGAAAACTGATTTAAGGTCAGCAAAGAAATCTCAGTGATAAGCAGTATATATGGCCTTGCATGATAGCAGTGCTCCAGTAAAACCAGTCTTGGCCCTGGCATCAATGATTAATGTGGCTACAAAGTGGGAACGTTTATGACATAATTTTCCCCTCTGGAACATGAAACGTGTCAGATGTAAATGCAATCATTTGCCATTCTAATTACTCTCTAACCAATCTCCTTCTCCATCTCACTGGCAGAGTGATACATTGCACCAGCGTTCGCACGGCGGCACAGTCATTAGGCAAAAGTGGTGGTAATATCACAAGCCTGGAATGTCGGCCCACGTATTTGGAGCTGCATGAAAATATTTTGGACCGCGGCTCCGAATCCTGCCCACCACACGTCATCAAAGCCTTTAATGTTGGCTGGCTTAGGCGTGCACACTGTAGCAGGTACACTGTGCTCTTTGTTTACCCTCTTCTCTTACCAATCTGGTGCACAGATGGCTAACAATTATTTCTCTGTGTGCTCATTGCTGCTGGCAAACTACCAGCGTGCTCTGAGATTGGTGTAATCTTTTATTATTTATGATTGTCTTAGAATTCTGGATCAGTATTTGAGCACAATCTGTTGAATAGCTGAGAGGCGCGAGTGAACGGGGGAGGCGGAGGAGTAAAATTGAGTGTAAACAGAGCCGAGAGAAGTGGAGGAGCTACCGTAATGAAGCTGTGATATTGGGGCCGTTTAAACGTGAGACACACTTCTGAATTCAGTTGAATTAAATCCCATTACCACACGCTAAATATACAATTTGTTTTAAGCTTGCCGTCGGTTGTGTGTATGTTAATAAGCGGCATGCTGCAGGCACTTTCAGGGAGACTTTTTGAGGGCACAGGCTAATAATTAGATTTCAAAAAGGAAGTCAATTTAAATCCTCATTTGAAGGAAAAATAAGAGGCTTAGTTTCACACTGTAGCACTGCACCACATTAATTTGCATGGCTTCTGTTCGCTCTCATAAGATTCCTGGTGCCGTATGATATCGTAAATCTTAAATTAGCAAACATAATGACCTCATTCCAGAGATAACGCTATGAAGATTAAGCCTTTATAACATGTCTGTTTTTGTTTGTTAAATGGCTGCCTGGCAAGGGGAGCTATTGCATGAACCTATAGGTCTCGGACCAGTGATCAGTGTCATTTCCAGCTGATTGTTTTGCAGGTCCAATAGCAAGATCAGAAGTGCTCCGCTTCACGGATCTTCTTGTACTGGTGAGCGATCTCTCGCAGAAAGGCCAGAGTTCCAGCTAGAGGCTCGCTCTCAACACCACCTGTCAGAAATCCCACTCTATTCATCGATCTGTTGTTCCATGTAAAAAACATCTCTCTCTCTCCCTTACCATGCCTCTTTTCTCGCTCTCTCGCTTCTCTATTATTCTTTGACTCTTCGTTGTCCTTCTCATTGTTCTCTTCCTCTCTCACCGTTTCACTCTATTACATTCCCTCCCTGTCTTTCTCTCTCGTTTTCAACTTAATAATGGAATGGAGTCCCCATCGGAGGCGGCATGGCACTGCAGATGGAGGAGTAATTTTTTTAGGGAGCATGTGTCAGTCAGCAGCTATAGGAGTGCTTGTGCACAGGCAATTTTGCCTGGAGGAGCAGGGCTTTATTGCTTTTGTGGCAGGAAATAAGAAAAGAGACTCTCCATGGCGTGGAAGTCATGAAATTACAGTATCTTGGAAGAAAATGAATAGGGGCCGTGCGAAGTAAGCGCCAGCCTTTGTTCTGTGAAAGCAGCACGCGCTGGCTTACTGAGCCTGTCCGAACGTCACCTTTTCCTTCCAGTCAAACTGAGTACATGGTCACCCCTGATGGTGATCAGGTGTGGGACGAGAACAAATGCCAAATGCAGTTTTTACACCAAAACTGTGAGAATTTGAATTATATATATTTATGTGTGTGTGTGTGTGTGTGTGTGTGTGTGTGTGTGTGTGTGTGTGTGTGTGTGTGTGTGTGTGTGTGTGTGTGTGTGTGCGTGTGTGTGTGTGCGTGTGCTCTTGTTTTTGTGACATATCAGGACACAACTCCGTATAATGACATGGGTATGACACAGGTATTACAAGGAGAGGGTGACTTAAGAGGACATAACCCATGTCCCCATTTTTCAAAACACTTATAAATCATAGAGAAAGAGAATTCGTTTTTTTGAGAAAATAAAAATGCACAAAGTTTCCTGTGAGGGTAAGGGTTAGGTGTAGAGTTGGTGAAGGGCCATAGAATATACAGTTTGTACAGTATAAAAACCATTACACCTATGTGATGTCCCCACTTTTCACAAAAACAAACATTTCTTATTACTAATTTTCCAAGCAAAAGGCTCTTGTTGTCAGACTCTGTTCCATGTTTCATGTGTGTTTTACTCCCCATTTGTTTCCATGTCCATATTTGGTCCTTCTAGTTCCTGTCCTTATTTGTTCCAGGTGTCCCCTTTTAAGTTCTATCGATCCCAGGTGTGTCAGGTCATCCCATCGTCATGTCCTTTGTATAAATAGTGTTTCATGTTATCAGTTTGGTGTCTGGTATTGTGAATGTCTATCCTAACTGCTACTTGTGGTTTCGTGGTGCTAATTAAAATCTCCTGTGTTGATGTACTCCTGGTCTCCTTGCTCGGCACTCCTCCACTGTACTAAGATACGACATTTATGACCTTTTGGAGCAGTTTTTTCTCTGTTTACATTTAAAAACTGTCAGCATATAAAAACTGAATTGCATTGCTGTTATCTAATTATTTTTCTTTTTTAATTCTAAAGAACCACTTATAGAATTGTGAGAAAAAATCAGTCATTAAATTCCTTAGTTTCCGCCCCAAGCTCTGTCAAAATGTTCTCCTGCTCCTTCCATGTCAGGTTTGGCAGCGGTCCTCTGGAGCATGGGGTGTAATTTTTTATTATTGTCACATCTGCACTCTGTGCTTGTAATGAATCTCTATAATCACACAACACCACTGTTGGCCAGACAATGATAACTTAATCTGCCTTCTGATCCTTTTCAAAGCATTCACTTGCGCTGAAAGCCCGTTTTTAAGCCATTGACCGAATTCCTAAATATTACTTTAATGCATTACTTTGCATAATCGGTTTTGATGTGTTATCTGCCTGCAGTTGGCAACTTGTTGAATCCAGAGTCAGGTTGGCTGGACAGCCATCCTTTATTTTTATTACAAGCCAATTAGAAGAATGAACTGCCAGATTTCTTATCTAGAAATAGTGGCTGTATTTTGTAAAAATATAAGTCATCATTTATCATAGGAGCATGTGTTGTGTTTCTTTTGTCGTGGATTGCACTTTTCAGACTTGTTCCCATAGCAACTAGGTACTGCACCTTTACAAAGCTATTAGATTTTGACTAAAGTATTCCTAATTCCAGTTTTGAAAATGAATATAATTTTAGTACGTTTGTTTTTGTCTTTATGCACAAAATTAAATAATGATCGATTTTGATTGAACAGTAGCAGCTCACACTGTGTGTGCAGCGACAAGCAATTGTAGCGGTGTTCAGTGCATATGACATTCTAGATTACAACTTGGCATGTAGAAAGGGAAACCTGCGGTGAGTCTGCTGGCATGGAATAGCATCCAGCGAAAGAGCAGTTATGAGAGTAGACAGCACGCTAAAGCTGTATGTTGCACGGGGGGAGCAAACAAGCTCTGTCTGCATTTTCGTTCAGCATTAGAAACAATTTGACGGACATGGGGTCTGGAGCCTTCATGCTGCCCCCTAAAGTCTATAGTGAACCAAGCTGGCATGAGAAAATACCAGCCCTACCGTTCCATGCTTACATATTGAAGCTCCCTGCTATGGTTTCTGGCACACTGATGACATGATGACCCAGTCAACCACCTGCAGCGCATCCCCGAGGTTGGCGTTCTCAGCTGCAGACAGACAACTCCCCCCTTCTTCCCGCTAAGACAAGTCTCCCCGTGATTGACCCACAATCCACTGGGCTTTCGGTTCCCATGGCAACAGATCCCCATGCAGTCTTGAAGTGATCTACAAAATAATGCACATCAACGTATTTTTAATATGCTCTGCTGTCTCCCTTTCCAGCAGCTGGGCGCTCGCAGACGTGCGCGCACACGGTGAAAATCTGTCAGACAATTAGTTTTGCTTAGATTCATCACAGAACTGTCAGGCACAAAGCTTGCATCAATCACACTCCATTGATTTTATGCTACCGCAAGAAATGAGACCTTCACAGATGTACAACAGATAGTGTTGATTTGTGTGGAAATACAGGAGAGGCAGAATCTAATTAGAATCGGATTAATCTTTTAGGGGGGTTTCTCGCCCCACCCTTGCATGGCCATAAACTGACAATGATGTTTCCAACAGAGAGGGGGAGGCGTATGAAAAACAGCTTCCACTATCTTTAAGATGCGTATGGCATCATCTTGCGAGGTGTGATGGGTTTACACCTTGATTATGGCCCATTGTACTCTTCATCCTTTGGGGACAAATTGAGCTACGGTTTTCAGAAGTGTATGACCCTGAAGAAAAATAGCGATAATAATAATCTGTGGTGGAGTGGTTTGGGGGGAGGGGGCCTTGTTGATCATTGTGGAATAATAATGACACAATACCCCATTAAAATCTCCCTCCCAGTGACTAATCCTTCTCCGCTTTAATGAGAGCAAACGAATCCAGCAGAGACACGGAGCGGTTCGTGCTTTGGGAGTTCAAAGGAAAGGCTCTGGGAACTTCAGCGGCTCATTGTGAAATTGATGTAAATGCCGAAGTAAGTGTCGCTAGCAATTATCTAACGGCATTGCTCTGGCCTAGAGTGAGATGTGACTCAGAGAGAAAAGCCAAGAGCAAGGATAACAGAGGGCCCTTTTGCTGTTTCAGCCACGGTTTTGATGCTAACAAGAGAGCAGAGGGGGTCTTGCAATGTTTACAACAACACCGAAATCCCTCCGTTGGAGAAAAAGAAAAAGTATTCTCAAGTGTCATCATCTCACTGGTTTGCGGTTAACCTAAAGCTACGTGATGCTGTGTATTAATGGATTGCTAATCAACAATAGCACAAGAGAGGCTTTCAGTAGCTTTTTGTAGCTAAGAATGCCTGACAGGAGGTCAGACTTCAAGTGTTTGATATCACACAGTCTGCCAGCCTGAGCGGAATAAATGATGGCCGTTGCCATTATGGAGGAGGAGAGGCTTTGTAAATGGGAGCATACAAGCCTCTTGACAGATGAGTCAGTCGCTGCACACAATAGTCATTAATGCGGCTGTGTTCTCAAAAATGGACTCATTGTAGCATTTTATTGTCACAGGCTGAATAGCATTAACCCTTGCTCTGAGGATATGAATATACTCTCAACAGATCCTCTAAATGAGGAAAAAATCACTATCTGACTGGTAGTGAAATATTAGCAGGCCAGAGGGAGTGTGTGTGTGTGTGTGTGTGTGTGTGTGAGGCGTTTCTTTGGCTATTAGGCCTCTTCTAAAGCCAGTGTAGACAGGGCTATTGATTTTTACGACAACACAGTGAGAAGGTCATTGTGGTTGACAGGTTTTGGGGGGATCTTTACTGTTCATTCTGCTAGCATTTTACCCTTGGCAACTCCAGCAAATTGCCAAGGCAGCTGTACCTTTCAGACACTCATGTGTAATGAGATTTTGGCTTGAAGTGATATCAAAACACTGAGGAATAAAATGGATTGCATTTATTAGCAACAACCAGATAATAATTAAAAAATTTTAAGTATAAAATAATTTGAAAAAAATTTATATTATTATTTAAAGTATAAAACAAGCTGAATGTAAAAGTGAGGTCCGTCGCGTGGCTAAATTTCGCAAGCGAAATCTGCATGATTGGGAGTTTCACATGAGTGCGAAATCCGGCGTGGTTGCAAAACAACTTGTGTGAGAGGTGCTTCATACATCTCTACACTACTGACAGTGTAATGGCCTTTTTGCACACCAAATTTAGCTGTAATATCACTAATGTGACAGTACTGTAAGATTGTGTCATTCTCATTTGTGTACAGTGCAACACTGAGACAATGCATATCTGTTTGCTTGCAGCACGTAGTGCTAATGCCTGTACTTGAGGCTTTAAGATATCAATGAGTGGCTGTTGATGTCAGAGAATTAGAATTACAGAATAGTAATTGGCTCTGTTTCCCCGCTGCTGGCTGTATTCAGCCTGGCCCGGAGCCTCTGCCAATGGCTCCATCCCTTTTTGTTTGGCGACACTGTTCATGTCTGCATTTGTCCCTTTTGATAAGGCCTTTCATCCTGTTTGCATTGATTACAGCCTGACGAGTCACCCTGATACACTGTGGGCCATTCAATTCCCTTCACCACACACTGGGCCCATTGTGGGCTTGGAATGCATGTGTGTGCGTATGTGTGATTGCACTCTCTGTTCTCCTGGCTTTTAGGTACCAAAGCACAAGCATGTCAGTGCCCCGGAGACAGCGCTATGGCACAATACTCACTCATCATGGAAATAAGCCCCCCATTTTATGCTCCATGAGCGAGAACCTTCCGATTGAATGTGGTGGAGAGTGTGGCGCAGTACTCATTAATGGGCCGAGAGTTTACATTTCACCCTAGCTTTTTATGTGCGTCACATTAATGACAACATACTGAGCAATCTGCATAAGGCACCAATCGGATGGTGATGGATTTATCTGTGCCTCATTTTCAGCGTACAAACATTAATGGGGCTCACAAGATGTATACCCTCCTTATGAACTAGCATTATACTGTATGTTTATCAACGGCTGAGCCAGAACAAGAAAGAGCCATCTGTAATAGCGAGAGGGAGAAACATCAAAACACACAAGATGACCTGAATAACTGGAATTTGTGCACACATTGTTACTCAAACGTTGGAGCGCGGCTGGCTTGTTTTCAGTCATGTGTTTAGGTTGTGTGTGTACGTGTGGGAACCAGGCAGCAGCTCAGGTTGTGAATTGGGCAGGCGAACCTTGTTCTGTGAAGAATTAAAAGTACCTCTGCAAATAGTGGCATGTGTAAATTCTGGGGGGTGGGAGTTTCACAGTGGCTGGGGTTTCCATGTAAATAAACAGTGAGGAGGTCTGCGTGGGTGGAGGGGCCCTGGCCTTCTCCCTGGGGTTAGGCCCAGTCTTTTGTTGCTCTAAATCCAAGCACTTTCTATTGAGAAGGATGGGGGGTTGCCTGGGAGAGATTAGTCTGCCAGTTCTAACACCCACACACACACACACATACATTCTGTCTCTTTTTCAGCCAAAAGAACAGCCCTGATAAGCACTTCCGGATTTTTTTTATTTTTTTATCAAAAGGATGGACATAATCAAGAGTATCAGCCACAGGCCAACCACAGAACATGAGCCCCCAATTCATAACCAAAACCACAGTCCATAAATGCTAAAGACTTCACATAACTGAGCTTTAATCCCAGACTTGGAATAAACATTAAGGAAATCCATGGTGCATTGCAATTTATATTTTCTTTTAAAATCCTAAAAAGACCACCCTGGTGTATATATGTTGTAGATTATCCATGTTGCTATGTATATAAAAAAAAAACAGAAATGTATTTAACGTGTAGATCCAGGAGGAAGTAAACACTGAGAAAAAAGGAATAGAAAAAAAGGGTAAATTTGATCATTTGTACATATTTATCAAAAATATAAATAACAGCATTAACATACAATATTAAATGTCCTAATCGTAAATAAGTAAATACTGTCTAAATACTTACTAGCTTGTTTGTAAACAAACATGTTCAGAAAACGTTTTGCTTTTTCATACTTTATTAATTTGTCAAGATGATGCTATTGTCAGGAAGTTGCCTTTAAATGTATGCTTGTAATTAAAAACAGAAGAAGAAGCATGTTTAATAGATCTCTTAGTTTACAGAGATGTAGATAACATTTAAATGACTTTATTGGTATGTGGGTTACATGCGATTATGAGTGAAGAGATTTTTCATTATTATATATATATTATTATTATTATTAAGTGTTTGCATGCTCCTTTGTTTTATGTAAGGCTCTCATTACCACGTGGTAGTAACAGATTGTTTGAACTGGAAAGAAAAGCCATTCGAAGCTAATTAAGCAGCCATTCCAGGCACTATTCACGGGCAGAAGAGCGAGAAGCACAAGCATTTGTCAGCGCTTGACCCCGCGTGGTTTTGATTGACAACAAACCTTCTTGAATGACAGCCTTAACCTTTACTGTCCAATTGCAGTCGAGAGACTATGAATGCTGCTCTGTGATTGGCTGAGAAGCTGTAAAGCCGCAAAGGGATCCCACGTGGGTGCAACAGAAGAATCTGCACGGGATTGGGCGCTCCTTCTCAGACAGGCCGTTGCTCACGGAGATCAAACCCGAACAATCATCGTATTCCCAACGCTAGCTATCTGTCCATCTTGATGATAGGTCATATTTGTGTAGATGTACACGATGGATGCAAAATTATGTTATGATCGGGACACTAAGCTTTACAAATCTGAAAAAGAATGTCCTTTTGTAAACACCGATTAAACCAGCATTGTTTAAATAGGAAAATGATACAATTTTAAAACTTGTTCCAAAATAGATCAAGTAAAATGACGCGTTATAAATGCCAGCTTTTTTTTCCCCCTATCGTGAGCCAGAACACAACACAGCTTTAATATGTGTGTAACCGCCTCGTCATCATTTCATATTTTATTGTTCTCTTAAAAATTGTAAAGCAGAATGCTAACCTACTTTATGTAAACACTAGCGTTTGAGCCGACATAATAAATAATCGTGATTTTAACACACTGTGTCGATGCTTTTTTTTCGTTTATAACAACGCTTGTGTCTACACTGTGAGTGTTTTAGAACTCCAAACAAAGGCATTTACTTTGACATCGGACCACTTCGTTCAGAAATACCTAGAAATGTTCAACGGCTACACTATGAGCTACCTGTTCTGATCTAAAATGGCGATTATGATATGATGTCATGCATCAGGATGCAGTCCCCACGTGGGGACACAGTCCTGCGATTGGCCGGCAGGGCAAAACTCTCGGTTCTCTCATCTGATTGGGTGACAGAAGGTGCTCTCTCAGTGGCTCAGCCCTCGTGTCAGTAGACTGTCTGTGTGTGGCAAAGGGTTTCGTTGCTGGACGAAGGGGAAATGCTCAAGCGGCGAAGAAGTACAACGTTACACTTTTAAACATTCCAAATCTCTTCAAATTCGGAAGTATATTTTTGGCACTGTTTTCTGGGGATTACACGAACATTTTTTTCGCGCTGTGGAGTTTGGCATCTCTTTATTGCTTTGCCTCGGAGAAGCTGGTTCTCATCGAGTTGCTTCTTGTGATAGAGCGAGCACACGAGAGATGTTCGCCACCGTTCGCATCCAACAGGAACCGTATCTTTCTCTCAGATATTGAAGCAGTGATTAACATTTCAGAAGTTACTGGAACAGTGAAAGTGTTTCGACAGTTCGGACACACAAGGACAGGTAACGTACAGTGGGCTAGCAGGTTAGCCAACGACAATAGCTTGTTATCCAACCAACCAAGACTTGAATCGCTTCTCACACACATACACTGACTGGGCTCCTTATCACTTTGTCGACTCATTTACGGTGTTATTATTCGGTTTCTTTCAAATAATGCGAAGAGCTAGGTGAGCTCCTGTCAAAGTGTCAGCCAAACAAAGAACAACATATTTTCCCCCATTATTTTTTTTGGTTTTCTTTTATAGTAGAGGAGCTGTTGTTTCGCTCGAGCGCTCCGAATGTATCCCCCCCGCCTGACACAGTGAACGGAGTTGTTTTTAAAAGTGCAAATGAATATACGTTATGACGCTCTTATAGAATTCTTCTCAACCGCAAGTTTAAATTTTCAACCGTCGTTTTAACCCTCTGTTTGAATGTAACGGTCTCCTCCTCGTCTGTTTGTTTATTTTTCATTGTTTGGGCTACAGCAGCAGAGATCTGAGAGGATTTTTGCCCCCAGCATCCAGTGGGCTTCGTGTCCGGCTGATTTTTACAGTACAGTGGCGTGCCCGTGGACACCCCCACCGAATAGACCTCCAATAAATAAAGGATACATTTGGAGATGTATCCACAGGGCCGGCATCCGGTAAGTGCATCTTGAACTGATATTAAACATAATTGCTACATCTGCATCAGTTTAGCAGGAGAGCAAGGGCATAGCCGCCCGTCCATGACGAACGACATCATGATGTGCACCTTCGTTTGATTTGCTAAGCCCTGGTGCCTGTGATAATGCTTTGAAGTGAAAGAACAGGGCGGTTGGAAGCACAGTCAAGTGGGGTAAAAACCCCTAACGCCTAGTGTCAACAAAGTAGTTGAAGTTGAATGGTTAAGAAATCTTCTTTGTTCTCTAGTATGTTTTCATGAGCACCTGGTTTAGAGAGAACAAGGGTGAAAACAACAACATTTTTACAGGCGCAGTTTGGCACGCTTGGACCCATCCAAGCGAGGCGACCCCATTTCTCCCACCACCGGTGTTTATGTAAGGCACTAAAATGGCAGACCCAGATCTGTAAAGATTCCCCCCGCCTTTGTCAGAATGCTACTGGTGCTTCAGCTATCTCCCAGATGTCACTGTAGCGTGGATGTCACCCCAGCCCTTATTCAGGCTGAAATATTAGAGCTGCTCTCCCAGGGCCCAGAATGCATTAGAGCTTCGCTCTGCAGTCGGTGGAAAACAAATTTGGTTCTCTGAGGATGTAATTGAGTTTGATTGATGTGATGGCTGTCTTTCAGGCGCCCCACCAGCCTGGTCAGCCAGGCTTCAAATTCACAGTGGCAGAGTCCTGTGACAGGATCAAAGACGAATTTCAGTTCCTGCAAGCCCAGTATCACAGGTAATAATTTAGAGTTATATGCCTGTAAAATAGCTTGTACAATTACCACTTCACCTAATTGCGTTTAATGGGCAGAAGGGAGGAACGCTAAGTCTAATTCATGTTTTAAAAATGTGTGGTGAAAATGAATTTATTTGTGATCATATGAGGTAGAGGTGCATAATGTATTGGCACCATATCGGTAATCATGGGTTATTAAATTTACAGGTTTTTTTTCTGCCTGTTGCTAGATTATTTCAGTCACCATTTAATGTTAATTTTAAAGTGATGGTGCGTGATTACAGTGAAGCTTTACCCTTTAAAACTACAATAAAAAAGGGTCTTTTCTTGTTACAACAAGGACTTAAAATTAAGTTTTTGTTTAATTGAGGTATTTTTTTCTTTAGTAAATTTCAGTGAATATATTTTATTTGAATGCCTAAATACACTTTAGCCTTACAAAATGTGAAAGATTTGAAATTAATTAGTTATTAGATGGATAGAAATTCATATTTTGTGTTATGATTATTGTTTTAACAAACAGTCACATGTTTGATATCGTCCATCATATTTAAATTAACGTTTTGGCCCAAATATAAAATAATAAATGTATTTGATCAAATGAAAAAAAAAATTTTTTTTCCAGAATATTAATATTAGGAGATTCCTAATTTAAAGTGTTAAACTTTATTATGGATTAAATGAACCCATGCAAAATGTGTACTTATTTGTTTAGCTTCATGTTTGCCGTGTGGATTATTTTTGTGTGTGTAAGCTGTGAAAACACAAGTCTGTTCAGTAACTGATGTGTTTTGTTTTCCTCTTAGTCTTAAAGTGGAGTACGACAAACTGGCCAATGAGAAGACAGAGATGCAGCGCCATTATGTAATGGTAAGATTAGCCAATATGTGAGATGCCATTAGCTAGTAGCTGGGGTAAAGCTAGATGCCTTGTTGCGTGTCTCTCTGTATGTGTGTGTTTTAGAATGTGTTTGTGAAACCCCCTCTGGTGCTTTTAGTTCAGCCTCCTGCTTTATTAAAGGGCCCTGACTGACTGCTCTTAGCCTCAGGCCCTTTCATACACCAACCCTTAGCTGTAGGGGTCAATGACCACAGCATTGTCCCATCTTCTTTCTTTCCCCCTCTGTTCTCCCCCTTCTCTCTACCTCCCTCTGTGTGTGGATCTGATTATTCTCCAAGGAGACGTTGCTCTCAGACAAATGCATGGCCGTAAATTGGGTGAGGGGTGATGGAGGAGTGCCAGAGGCGTCTGTGGGAAAATACTCAATCGTAGCAGAAATCCAAGGTCTCTCCAGCGCTCTGTCTTTGATAACCAGACTTTAACCACAAACAAACAGCTACATAATTTCAGTGTTAATCTTAATCACAGACTTAATCATTTACACAACACCAAAGCTCTGAATTCAATCGTAGATGTTCAAGAGATCAAAACAGCCTCATGTTAGGATTTGTGATAGGGAAAGGAAAAACAAAGCTTTTCGTGGTGTAACTAAACAAGGTTTAACTGTGGAAGTGTATTCTCTTATCTTGTGTAAACATGTGAGCGATGACTTTAACCAATACCCAGGGACGCTAGTTAAACATTCCATTCACAGGAAAAAGCATGTCAGTCAGAAAGGAGGAGGAGAGGTTAGGTAAACACCATGTAGAATCCCCACACTGACTGTTTGAGTTGATAGTGTCAGAATCTAGACTTGCAGGATTGCACTGAGATCAGGGTGTGTTTGATCTTCTTCATATTTGTATTAATTTTTTTTTATTAAAACTTATTAGGTTTTATTAGAACATAATGTCATAATTGTCATTTCTTTTTTCTAGATGCAACTTTTTTTTTTTTTTTTTTTGGCCAGAAATAGCTCTTTGTGAGTAGTCATCATAATTATTATTTTAAATGGCTAAAAATTATGTGGAATATATAGAACTTTATTGGTTTAAATGTGGGATCTCTGACCTAAAATCCAAGTGGAATTTCCATTGTGTACTTTCATCAGTATTATACAAAGAAGGAGAAGCTGTGCAGATATGAGACACTGATATGGGATATGATTTTGAAGTATGCATCAAAAGCCTGTTCTCCTCTTTTTCCCCTCAGATTTTCACTAGAATTTGACTTTCTTTTCCCTACTCTGTGATGTGAGGTGAAATTGTTTGATGTGGCTCAGATTGAATAAAAAAACTGAGTATTTTTAATTTCTCTTTCTTTCAGTACTATGAGATGTCCTATGGGCTGAACATTGAAATGCACAAACAGGTATGTAGTCTTTTGATCCCTGTTCACACAATCTCTGACTCACAGAGGATCCGTGCGCTGTGTGCGTAGATGTCAGTCAATGCAGTCTCACTGGTGTGTTAGGAGACAAGTGAAGTGCACTCCGTAGAGATGATGAGAGAGAATGTGGACTGTGTTCTTTTGAGGAGCTGTTAGAATCAGGCTAGAAGTCAAGACATTACAAGCACACACACACAGAGTCAAGTCTCTTTTCCTGTTTGTGCTGAGTAGAGTGTGGTCAGACAGCTTTGATAAGATTAAAGCCAGGACTTTGGCAGGAGGGCTGTGTGATTTAATGACTAAAGGGAGCAGAGTCTGAGGAGTCCCTATTATGTCAGCACATTTAAGACAACCATTATAAATTTACACTAAGGGAAAAATCGACCACCATAAATTCATCCCCTCCAATCAATTTTTACCCTACGTTTTCTCTAGGGCGGCAATTAACATCTATTTTTGATTATTGATTAATTGGTCATTTTATCTCTTTGATTTAATTGGATATTCCATGTCTTTTCCAATAAGTGCCTAAAGCCAGCTCAGTTAGTCTAGCACAGTACACAAAGTGTTTTTTTATTTTTATTTTAAATTAGTGCTAGTATTAATTGGTTAGGTGCTGACAAAATAGACCTTTTTTTAAAGTGGCAAAAGCTGCTCGAATTGAGATGGGTCCTTCCACATGAAACTATGACCTATTATGACCCTCTTTGAAGTGCCGAGGAAACTGTTGTGATCTTTACCATTTTTTCTGTTTTTGCCCCAGAAATAAATAAATAAATAATAAAAAAAAAAAAATATATATATATATATATATATATATATATATATATATATATATATATATATTTTTTTTTTTTTTTTTTACTGCTTCAAAGTGACATCCATTATCAATGCATATCATTGACTAATCAACTATGTTCGTATTAATAGCAACTTATACACTCTGCATAATGTTTGCTGAATGAGATCCAATGCTTGTTTTTTACTCATTTTGGGGTGCTGATTACAAAACAGTTCTGCTTTATTTTGCTTTAGCACATCACGCTCTCACAAAATATTATGTGCATTTCAGAATTTTTGCTTTCAACAACTATTGTAAGGTGAAGAAGTCTTTTATAATCCCTTAAGCACAGAAAAACTTCCACAAAGATATGATTCCTATCTTCCTCTGAGCCGGGATATAACTATTTGTTTAATTCTCAGCCCATTTTTACACGTGAGACTCTGAAGACATAATTTATGTCTAATCTTGATTCCAAGGTTAGAAATATGGCCAGTGACAGAAGAAAATGTAAACATGACACTGATCCTTTCTACTACATCTGTGGAAGTATTACTACATCCAAAAATTACATATTTTACCAATTATTTATTTATAAACGTATGTTTATGTAACCTGACATCTTTGACACTAGAGTATTTCAACATATTTTTCTCACCTTTGCAGATCATAAGTTATATGATACATTTTGAATACTTTGTTATTTGACTGCTTTAGGTATTTATTTATTTATTTCTTTTTTGTAGTTTTAGGTAATATTAGGCAAATAATATTTTGCAAATAAGCCTTTTTTTTATGTGGGGCAGCTACATTGATTTTGATTAATTTATTGATTCATTCTAATATTGTAAATTTCTTTCAAATTTGGGATTCTCTTCCACCATATTTATAAAGCCTAATCTGATATATCCTGACAGTATTGTGACGCATCGCACGTTTCCTGTCCCCTAGAGAATAATGAGATTGTACTGTGCATCAGATGTAGTTAGGCCACCTCAGAGACAACCCAGCTTTCTCAGCCTGCTCCCCTTCTTCACCTTATGAAGGTTAATGGCATCAGGGAGGAGCTGGTGGATGGCGATCCATCAGTGTCCACAGTCTCTGCTCTTCTCTGTCTGTCAGACACCTTGCCACTTATCTCCCAACTGGCAGCTGAGGGACAGAGGAGTGAGAAAAAACATAGTTAGAGGGTGGGAGGGCTGGCCTTGTGTAAATAGGTTAATCGACTGATCCATTTTAGCACCTTGACTTTTATCAGGAACCACCACAGAGCCCATGGTTGCACTATTGAATTATTCATCCGACGTTGCCTTTAACTTACTAAAGAGCTACTAGGGAGCTAATGGTGTTCGTAAGCAAACTCGCAGGTCCAACCCTTTTATACAGGTCTATTGCTCCAGGTTAAACTGAACCCAGGAGCGGATGGCAGGCGGGGAGTGGTTAACCAACCGAGTTAGTGAAGATTGCCAAATCCACACCCCATTATTCTCAGCACTGAGGATTTAATTCCGACCATCAGGCAATCCGTTTCCTCTTCTATTAATTTGTCTCTGGGTGCTTCGTATTTTAAACAGTCGTGGCATAATGCAGATTTCAGGATGTGCCTTTTGTGTGATACCTGCAGACAGCCATAGTGAGGGAGGTAATGCTGCTGCTCCACGTCAATGAGTCGCTGTGATGACTGAGGTGTCCTCACAGTGAGGCTTATTTTGTGAGTTTTTTTTCTCACCTGTTGTGAGAATCAGAGGGGATCTCCTCGCTGTCAGACCCAGATTTAGCCAGTCAAGCCCGGCTTGATACGGGGATGCTGATAAATGATTTATAAGGGGTGCCCTAGGAAGTGTTTGCTAACTGCTGGATTGTCCTCCTCTATGTGAGCCAAAGCAAACTGACTGGCTCAGTGAGGTGAGTACACAAAGCCTCTGTTAAAGAGGAAGTGGGGTTGGAAACCGACCCGCTCCGTCACAGTTTATGGTGGTTAGGTCATGAAACCAGGTGAACCTGTACAATGACACTCCAAACATATGCATAAAAGAGCAGGGCTGTGGTAACAGGGCTATTTGAAAAGGCTTAGTATTAGTGGGATATCCATGCAGCTCTACTAACGCCAATCAATGCAGGTAAATTCTAATGCCAGTTATGAACAGCGATGCAAGTTAACAATCCTGTTAAGCTCGTGCCCTCATCTCCGGCACACACATATATAGACCTGTTATGACATGTAATACCTTTACTACAGAGAATGAGGCTGTCAGAGAGCATTACCACCCTCTCACCCTGGCAGAATACAGGGGCCCATCAACCCAGCTAGGTCAAGTATTGTTTGTGATGGAGACACATGCCTGGAAGGGCCAGTTGTTTTCCTCTATATTCAATGCTCATCAGTGTCTCACTCCATTCCGCTGGCACTGATGGCAACAGACAAATAGCTTTCAGCATGCCATTGACAGCCTGGCCCTGGAGTGCTCTTGAAATGGTGCTAGACAGGTCCGAGTACCTGTAATTGTGTACCAGAGCGTGAAGCTCGCCATTTAAGAGGCAGGCTTTCATCTGCTTAAAGTGACATCCTATTTTTATCCACAGTTGTAGCTAAAAGCTCTGCTTGTCCAGTTCAATGCTCAGCATGGCTTTCATCACATATTCATACATTATGTGCAGCGTATGCCGGCTTTTTGTGTACGTCACTGCCATCTGCCATGTTTTCCCCCGACAGTGGGATTGTTTTTGCAAGATAAAGCATGAAGCTTTAGAGTGAGTGTCAGATAAGGCAACCCTTAACCTCACTCGGCCAGCTGTCAACGTCGCGTTAAGACCTTAAGGAATGTGTCCGATGCTCTCCAGGCCTCTCAGCAAATCCTGTCAAATGTTAGGCTGCTATTGATGTGGTTTATCTCGGCAAATAAGGATTATACACTGAGCTGGCTTTTCAACCAGGATTTTTTGTTGATGCATTCTTCAAGTAGTTTTTTCCAGAGTGTAGTTGGGTGTCTGAAAGCTAAACTTGTACCCTGCTTTGATCCAGTTGCTTTGGTGAAATGCAACACCCAATCTTGTCACACCTAGTCACACTATAGCTTTCAAGAATGTATAAAGCTGATTTGGAATGCAACAGTATAGATTGATTTTAGATTACAGTGACTGGTGTTCATTATTAATTTTTGTTCTAAGAAAATCCAATTTGCAATTTTATAGTCTGCAAGTGTCTTAAGCACTTACACAAAGAAGTACTTTGAACTTTTAACTAACATCATGGTCAAAGATACATTGTGCCTTCATAAATGACATGGATTTTTTCCATATTGATGTAACATCATGTTTTTGATATGGGCTAATATCTATAAACTTAGATTATGCTCCACATGTCCTTGTTATTTGGTCTGCTATAGCATTTTTAATGGTCTGCCAGGGTTTACTTAACCATATTTTGCCTATAGCTTGACCCGTCACACATCTGTATTCCTTTTGAAGGGAACGAGCAAAACTTTCTCGGTGTTACAGAGTATCTTGTAAAAAAACAATTGTGTCTGGCTCCTGCAACTGCTTGGCATTTTCGGCAATATGTTATAAATAATTTCCTGGTTGGCGCAGCACTTCGTGTTTGCCATTGAAATGAAAAATAGAGCCGAAATCCCTGTGATATGTTTGTGCTCCGGCCCTGGGTTGAACTGAGCCTCATAAATTCTATAGATGATGTATCTGTAGCGGAGTTATTTTTCAGAGGCTTTCCTCCCCCTCTCCTTTGGTCTCAGGCAAAGCCAGTGCCAGACCTGTGATGTGAGCCCCTTTCATCACTGGAAGAGGCTGTGATGTCCGACATGCTGTGTTCCTGCTGGCGTCTGATGATGGAAAGGAAGAGGGATGGAGTACATCCTACTGTAGCTGCATGTAGTCTTTGGGTGGAGAGCCCTGACTTTGCCCCCCACCCTTGCTTTTACTGTCGTGTGTTCTCACAACGACTCCACACCATCCTTTTTTATTGCTCGTCTTTTTATCCACCATTCGTGTGCGGTACTCATCCAATCGACAAGCCGAAAATTCAATTTAATGACCTGCCTGTGTGCACGTAATATGATTTTACAGGCTGTTACGGTCAAGCTGAGGTACCATTTGCATAATGATCGGCGCGAGATAGGAGATTGGGCCTGCTCGGCTACAGTTGCCATGGCAACGGTCAGGCGGGTGGAGAGAGAATGAAGGTCGGGTCCCTGCGGTGGGCTTGATGAAGGGGGGATTTGGGGGTGGGTTGCTGAGAAATTGAAAAAGGTGGGGTCTGGAGAAGGCAAAATATTGTAAGGGAAACAGGTCAATTTAGCTCAAAGGGAATCATTTAAGATTTTAAAGGGAATTTGAACAGAATCACTGTTTCACGGCTGCTCACGGAGACGCGCCTGCGGTTCAGTGAACGAGCCGTTTCACATCAAATCTGCGCTGGATACTAATATCCAAACTATAGTGAAAACACTATCAATTAGCACAGTAACAAGATCGACAGTTTAAGACATTAACTTGTAAGCACAAAACACAAGATACTTCTCTTTTCAATATGAATAAGGCTTTATTAGATAAATCTAAGACATATAAACTAATCTAACACATAAACGCACGCACACACACATTCACACAAGTTGCAGGAAGGTCGAAAGTTAGGGAAAGATGAGTTTAAGAGAATGGAAATATGGAATCCCAAGTTAACAGCAATACGTTAAATTGCATAGACATGAACAACCATCAATCACGTAATTAGCGCTCGCATTGAGTTCCTCAATGGGGTTAAAATTATATTAGATACACCAGTAAAGGTCACAGTCTGGAGGTAAAGTTACTTGCATCTCCTGTGAAGAAGGAGCCTCGGTGAAAGGGCTATCCCGAGGTCGTTGATTGGCTGGAAGTTCAGTCTCTGAAGTGACGTCTTGGGAAGCCCGTGGTTGTTGGGCGTTGGCTGAAAGTGCAGAGTCGTGTTCGCTGGTTGAAGTTGAATGGACGTTACAAAACTTAACTCAGAACACGAAACTCTCAAACGGAAAAGAAAAGAAATAAAGTTTGACGAGACTAGGTTGTGTTCCTTCTCATAGTAGCAGCAGGCAGGCACGCTGGAACCGCGCTCAAAGAACCATGATGACTAACCACATGGCTAGATGCTACAAGCTAAAGCTAGGTAGCAAAGCTACAAGCTAAGAGCAGGCATGACTGATAGCACGAGCAAGGCTGGAACTAAAAGCAGACTAAAAGCCGACATGGCTAATAGCAGCAGGCAGACTAGAACTAAAAGCAGACTAAAAGCCGACATGGCTAATAGCAGCAGGCAGACTAAAAGCAAGGCATGACTAAAAGCGAAATTACATCGTGTCCAAAGTATTTAAAACTTCCTGTTGGCCACCCCTCAAATGTTGCCTTGACCAATCAGATATGTTCTTGAGTCTTGGGTATCATAAATCATTTGTTTATCTTACCAAGCATGTGGTTCTTGCCTCACAGGGTCTAATTTTGGACATGATTCCTATAACATGATTATGATATATTTTACAAATAAATGATTGTCAGGACAATATCAAGCAAGAAAATGCGATTATTTGAATACTAGACATGACTAGGTATCCTATAGTTATCAAAAGACATACACAATAAGTGATTATACATGATAGTCAAATGTTTGGGTTACACGTAAATGAATATGGAGTTAAGCAATGGAATGATTCATTCATAAGTCTTTTTTGAGTTCATTCTGGTCCATATATAATGTATAAAAAGGGTTTCTTTGCCATTCTCTGGCAAAGGACTTTTCTGTGAAGACAAAGGTTTAAAGCCCTTCCCCCCTTAGGAATTTCAGTCTGGTTTCACTGGCTGGGGGGGGGAAGTCAATGCAAGTATTTAACTTGATCTCCTGGGTTTACATGTGATGTCCAGCGTTGCATTCCAATCACGAACAATAAATTTGACAATCTCTTCTTTGAATTAAAATTGTCAATAATTGTTCTATTGGTGTTAATGTTGAAAGCTGTTGTGTGAACAAGTTGGTTGGTTGGTTATCTTGTTTGGTTCCTGTGGCACTAGAACTGATTTATGACTTCCTGAGGAATTCAGCTCATGTTTCAATGCACACAGCTCTGATAGACTCTTTGATTTGTCTGATTTGACTCATTTCTGCTACATATATCCCCCTTTCGATCGGCGAGGTGTTTAGGTGAAGACATCGTCGATCGCTGGAGAAACAAAGGCAGAAGAAGCAGACAAACACAGCAAACAGCAAGACAACACCTCCATGACAGTTACTGTACTGGTGCAGGCATCAGGTTATTTAGGTACACGTGGTTAAGTTCAATTAGTCAATGTAGTTTAGCACATTGAGGATAGTTTAGATGGTCTTGGAAATTGTTTTTATTTTGATTCATCAATCAAATTTGTGGTTAACTTTGTTTGGTTCTTCTAGGTTGTCTTACTTTACATGTTTACCATTAGTTTTCTAGTAATTTCATTTTCAATTCAATGGATTGACCTATCATGCATGGAGCTCTCTGGCTTCCATTCAGTTTAGAGTGGCTGGCGGATATTAGGTGTTGCGAGTCAATCCTAATATCAGACCTTCAACCCTCGCAGGGTGTCTAGGCATTTCACCTACTCAGGAAAGAGGGGAAGGAGAAGGATAGGTAAAAGAAGAACAAAACAAAACAAGGCTGCTGTGGGTTTTCCTAGCATGTGTTACAACTACTATTGAGCTAGGATGTCAGGTGCAGCTAGTGTGTCGTGAACCTTAACTTAGTGTCAGGTGTTCTACCTATTGTGAGGATGGCTGCACGTTTCTTCATGGTGGGTATGTGTAACTTTGTTACGCTAAAAGTTGGATATTCTACCTGTGGGAAGAATATGTTTGTTGACTGTGTTATCAGTAGATGTGTTTACCTCTGGGTGTAGGTAATGTTGTGTATTACTGGTGTAGTGCATGTGTGGTCAGATCTGTTCAAGTCTGTGTTGTCTCCCCCTTTTTCTAGCATGTCACTGAAGACTGGCTCTCTGCATCTTTGGCTTGGATGAGGGCGTGTCCATGGTCTAATGAGGGGTCAGTCCAGCAAGGCAGGAAGTTCTTTAGCACGCCGTCGGAGGCAGTTTGGCATGGCTGTGTGAAGCTGAGTTGCAAAACTTGTCTCCTATGTTGCATTCTTCTTGTGATGCCTTCTGGCTGTAGCAGACTTTCTGACCTTCTGTGCTCTGGTGGTTGCTGTTGCACAGACAGGGAATGTGGTACTTGGAGTTGGAGTTCATTTGACAGTTTGTTAGTGACTGAGGTGATGTCCTTTAGTACCTCAGATTTTTCATCAACAGTTGGCCGTGAAAGACTTGTTCATTCTGGGTTGTTGTTGAACAGGTGCTTGTCATCTCTGATGCGGTGCACCAGGTGATCACCGGCCTTCCGTTCTGTCGCTGGTCACAGCGAGCATGACTCAACTTTGTGGTCACCTGCATGTAAATTGTCTTGAAGGAACTCTCTTAGTTGTTCCATGACTTGTTCCGTGTCTTCTAATGGTAAGCGGTTATGTTCTTGTGAGTACTCAGCACTGTGCATGTCTGAGTGGTGCTGAGGTGGGTTTTGTTGTCGCTTACCCACACGAGTTGCTCTTGGATGAGTCAGGTGATTACCTTTGGATATCTGGTTAGGTTTCCAGATGTTATCCTTTTGGTTTCTTGAGAAGCGTGGCTGGTCCCATGGATTTTTCCAGCAGTTGGGCTGAAAGCGGTCGTGGATATGGGCGTCACGTTCTCTGTGCTCTTGATGGAAGACTCTGGTGTTGTGATGCCGCTGGGTGTCGTCCAGTGCAAGGCTTGAGTCTTTGTTGACAGAGTTCAAGAGTGTGGATGTTTTGTTACCTTTCTTTGAGGCCAACTTCTGCTTGTTATAGGCCTTCTGTGTTAGGTCACGCAACTGTTGGATGGTCATGGAGTTCGGACAGGCCATGACACCTAGATGGTGACTGACTCCAGGGTGCAGATTCTTTAGGAAGAGGGTTTTGAAGTTCACATCCTCTTCAAGGTCAGAGTTGTTGTGTGCACCAAAGTAGGATTGTCGGAGTCGGTTGTAGTAAGCTTGTGGAGTCTCTTGACGACCTTGTTTGGTTTCCAAGGCAGTTAACAGTCCATGTTCAGACTCTGGGTCTGTAAACTCTTTAATCAGGACCTCACGAAGTCGCTGGTAGTTTGACTTGGTTTGACTGGGCTGTCGATCTAGAAAGTTTCGTACCTCGGAACTGGACGTGGCTCTAAGGAGGTATAACCAGTCTCTGTCAGTCACATGAGGTCTCACTTCCAGGTGAAATTCGATATCTCGCAGGTAAGCTTGGATGTCGGGGCTCTCTGTGGAGTCCGGGTTGAACCTGCTGATGTTTTCAGACAGCTTGTTGAGGTCTTTGATTGTCATCCCGTGTGCAGCTTCAAGGTCTTGGACGGGAGGTTTTCTTTCGTTGGCAGGAAAGGGTTGTGTGGCGAAGGCAGGTGAGGTTTTGGGTTGTGGCCCTTCGCTCCTTTCGTCATATGCCAGTTCTTGGACGTGGGACTCTGCTCTGCTCAGCAGTGATGAGGCTAAGGGAGGTTTCTCTTTCCTTGGCTCTAGTTTGTGCTTGTAAGCATTTTGGAGTTCTTTTCTGACCATGTAGAGCTCATCGTTGGTATCGTCTAGTTGTTGGGTCAGATTGTCCGTTTCAGTTCTGTACCTTTCAAGGTGGTCTTTCAAAGCACTATTTTCAGAATTCTTGTTTCTGATGTCTATCTTGGCTTTCTCTAGTAGCTGTTCGGCATACTGGAGTCTGTTTACCAGGTCTTTCTGAGCAGCCGTTGCATGTTGCTGGTCGAGCTGAGCTGCTGCCAGGGCTGCTTGGAGCTTCATAACTTGTTCTGTTGTATCCTGCTCCCTCTCGCTGGGTGCTTTGAGTTGATTTTGAACTTTCACTTCCAGCTTGTCTATGCGACGTTCAGCACGTGTCAGCTCCTCTTGAAGGTGGGTGATGTGCTTGTCGCTCAGTTTCAGCTGGGTTGTGAAGGCATAGCTTAGTGAGCTTGTGATCTTGACTAGCTCCTCGTGGTTGTTGTTCTGGCTTGAATCTTGTGTCAGGAATCTTCTCAGGATTAGGATTATTATTAAAAATAATAACAGTTCAAATGTCTTTGGAGTGAGGCTGTCTGTCATGCCTCTCAGCCAAATGTTCACATCTTCCCCATGGGCAATGGGGTCTGCAGTCTGCGGCATGTTGGCACGCTGGGAAGAAGAGAGACTGACACAGATCTGTGTGGAGTAAAAGCCTATGTGTGGTGGGACAACTAAGTGTTGTATCAGTGATTGTGAACCACTAGTGAAATGTGGTGATGACTGTGTTGGTCTCAGGGTGTCTAAGTAGACTAGAGATGCGAAGACTTTGTCACTCTAATGAGGAAGAGGAAAAGAGAGACAGAGGTGAAAAACAAATTCAACTGACAAGCAAAATTTCTGTTTTTCAAATGAGGAAAATTATTTTTTTCCAATTAAATGTTATCAAAAACATAAACAATATTATTATATTTCTTGCTTTGGACAAAAGAATACAATAATAATTCTGATATCTCTTTTCTTAGTCTGACAGGATTGACACCGTACACCTTTCAGTTGGACCGCTCACCAGGGAGTCAGCGAGGGCGACAGTTGCTCAACACGTATCTCTATTAAATTGATCTCAACGTTGGATGAGATGCTAAAACTTAGATTGCGTTTCCAAATGTAGGGAGGTTAGGAAGAACAAATGAGAGGATGATTACAATCAAATTCATAAGGATGATTCGTCGTCTTTGGCACGATTGTGTATTTACTTCACTTAGAATTGATTGATGGTTCTTACATGTCCTACAAATGTAAAAAGAGAAGAGGAAAGTAAAGGAGAGAGAGGACGGAGATGGTAAGTCTCAGTAGCGGTTATCTCAACTACAAGGAGAGCGTTGTGTTAGTTGCTGCACAACTAATCAAACAAAATAAACTTTAAGTGAAAGAGAGTTGTCTTTCTAATTTATTTGAACTCGTAGTGAGGGATAACAATGTCTCCTTTTAGGGCTCAGGTTTGTCGTTCCCAGGCTAGGATACACAAAAGAAATGGTAAGAAATAGGAAAATTAAAAAAAATTAATAAATGGGCAAAATATGCGAAAATGAAATTAAAAAGAGGAAATCAATACGTAAAACAATAGTGGTTAAGTGTATACCCAAAACAGGAAGAGGGGTAAAACGCATTCAAATAAGTAAAGGTCTGAATAGCATATATTCAGATGGGTAATAAATAAATTAGGAAGAATAAGTTCCAAAAGTTCAAGGCTTATTCATTCCTAAAATGATTAGACCCAAAAGAGAATACTAGAAATAAAAGATCATATGAAATGATCTGAGAGGGAAATTTTAAATGCTTCCAAATAAATTTAATGTTTCAATTAAATTTCAATTTGACAATTAATAATTGTGAGTCAGTATTTCCCTTTCTAGTAAAATGAAAATAAGTGGTCTAGTGAGAAAAGAGAGCGATAAAAAGAAAGGGACTAACAAGTGTTAGTTAAGATGTTTAAAATGGTTAAATCACGTCAGCGTTGCCCAAACACACATTATTCTACCACTGGATGGTAATGCTAACGGCTAACCTTTGAGGCTAGTGGCTTTAGTATAGACTTCAATGTAAATGCAATGGTTTCGTTAGCTTAGCGACACCGCAGAGTTTGTGCGCTGCGCGTGCACAGTTCAGAGTTGCTCCGGAAGTACGTTAGGCTTCCGGGTCACGGTCGTCACTATGGCAACCAAAACACATTCTAGTGGATCAGCACATGAATCGTTGCATTGTTGCAAATACAGTTAAGCATGTTACATGAAATGTCGGCTCATTTCAACACTGTACAAATAACAACACCGCCTTTCAGTTGGTTTTGCGATGTGGCACTTAAACTCTCAGTTTGTATAGAGTTAAAATTATCTTAATTCAAATAGCAGCTTCCTGCTGTAGTTATTATATCAATCTCAGCAATTTGATTCTCCGTGCCAGTTTTTCTGGACACAAACATAAAAGTTTTCCTTCACTGTTGGTACACAGTTAAAATTTACTTGATCAAGCTTTTAAAACACTCCCATTCAAATTACTCTCGGACACACGCCGTGTTATGCGAGATTGCATTCACTTTGTGAACGGATACAAATGGGCAAACATTGTTCTCTAATGTTTAACGTTAACTTAGGGGAGTCGAATATCAAATTTGATTCGGCAGTGGAACACGCACTGGCAATCAAACTATATGAAATATGAATACGGGGACTTTGATAAATAGATTGAGGAACCCGCTCAAAACTATTCTTTATTCACCGATTTATATCCCTTTTGAAACACTAACAGTTTAGCTCCGTTCAGCAAACAGTGACTGAGATAGCGTTTGAGACACTGGAACACGCAGTGAAATCAAATCAGCTATAAAACAAGGCATTACACAAATGAGGAACACGCTCAATTTCTACCTTATTGTACGATCTCAGATGTTTACTTTTAAGTTCACTTACTGCTGTTAACAAAGGGGAGACGGACTCGAGTTAAAGTCTCCTCTAGCTCCTTTCATTCAAGCGGGAGGGCGCGCGCTGCTTACGTCACACTCTCAAACACACACGTCTCGCAAGCTTCTCATCTTTCATTCCTTTAGCAAAATCAAAGATTAAATAACTTGGTTTATGCTCACAATTTAGATTAAACTGCCCGCATTCTCCACCATAATAAATGTAAGGGAAACAGGTCAATTTAGCTCAAAGGGAATCATTTAAGATTTTAAAGGGAATTTGAACAGAATCACTGTTTCACGGCTGCTCACGGAGACGCGCCTGCGGTTCAGTGAACGAGCCGTTTCACATCAAATCTGCGCTGGATACTAATATCCAAACTATAGTGAAAACACTATCAATTAGCACAGTAACAAGATCGACAGTTTAAGACATTAACTTGTAAGCACAAAACACAAGATACTTCTCTTTTCAATATGAATAAGGCTTTATTAGATAAATCTAAGACATATAAACTAATCTAACACATAAACGCACGCACACACACATTCACACAAGTTGCAGGAAGGTCGAAAGTTAGGGAAAGATGAGTTTAAGAGAATGGAAATATGGAATCCCAAGTTAACAGCAATACGTTAAATTGCATAGACATGAACAACCATCAATCACGTAATTAGCGCTCGCATTGAGTTCCTCAATGGGGTTAAAATTATATTAGATACACCAGTAAAGGTCACAGTCTGGAGGTAAAGTTACTTGCATCTCCTGTGAAGAAGGAGCCTCGGTGAAAGGGCTATCCCGAGGTCGTTGATTGGCTGGAAGTTCAGTCTCTGAAGTGACGTCTTGGGAAGCCCGTGGTTGTTGGGCGTTGGCTGAAAGTGCAGAGTCGTGTTCGCTGGTTGAAGTTGAATGGACGTTACAAAACTTAACTCAGAACACGAAACTCTCAAACGGAAAAGAAAAGAAATAAAGTTTGACGAGACTAGGTTGTGTTCCTTCTCATAGTAGCAGCAGGCAGGCACGCTGGAACCGCGCTCAAAGAACCATGATGACTAACCACATGGCTAGATGCTACAAGCTAAAGCTAGGTAGCAAAGCTACAAGCTAAGAGCAGGCATGACTGATAGCACGAGCAAGGCTGGAACTAAAAGCAGACTAAAAGCCGACATGGCTAATAGCAGCAGGCAGACTAGAACTAAAAGCAGACTAAAAGCCGACATGGCTAATAGCAGCAGGCAGACTAAAAGCAAGGCATGACTAAAAGCGAAATTACATCGTGTCCAAAGTATTTAAAACTTCCTGTTGGCCACCCCTCAAATGTTGCCTTGACCAATCAGATATGTTCTTGAGTCTTGGGTATCATAAATCATTTGTTTATCTTACCAAGCATGTGGTTCTTGCCTCACAGGGTCTAATTTTGGACATGATTCCTATAACATGATTATGATATATTTTACAAATAAATGATTGTCAGGACAATATCAAGCAAGAAAATGCGATTATTTGAATACTAGACATGACTAGGTATCCTATAGTTATCAAAAGACATACACAATAAGTGATTATACATGATAGTCAAATGTTTGGGTTACACGTAAATGAATATGGAGTTAAGCAATGGAATGATTCATTCATAAGTCTTTTTTGAGTTCATTCTGGTCCATATATAATGTATAAAAAGGGTTTCTTTGCCATTCTCTGGCAAAGGACTTTTCTGTGAAGACAAAGGTTTAAAGCCCTTCCCCCCTTAGGAATTTCAGTCTGGTTTCACTGGCTGGGGGGGGGAAGTCAATGCAAGTATTTAACTTGATCTCCTGGGTTTACATGTGATGTCCAGCGTTGCATTCCAATCACGAACAATAAATTTGACAATCTCTTCTTTGAATTAAAATTGTCAATAATTGTTCTATTGGTGTTAATGTTGAAAGCTGTTGTGTGAACAAGTTGGTTGGTTGGTTATCTTGTTTGGTTCCTGTGGCACTAGAACTGATTTATGACTTCCTGAGGAATTCAGCTCATGTTTCAATGCACACAGCTCTGATAGACTCTTTGATTTGTCTGATTTGACTCATTTCTGCTACAATATTCCTCGGCTCCTGACAGGTCTGGAAGTAATCCACCTTTGTTCATTAGTCAGAAGTGACACATTATTGTGATGTGAACATTTTCTGTTCTGTTGTAAAGGCTCATCGGAACACAAAATGTTAAGGTGTCAGTGTTCCTTCAGGCATTTGGCCCATTTTTTAAATAAGGAATGTTTTTTCCCTTGTACTTTGTTGTATAATTTGTATTTATTATTATTATAAAAGCACAGAAGCTCAAAGATCCTGCAAATCTTTTGGCTCTGACTGCAGTTAAGACCATGTGTGTACAATTTTTGGATGGTGGAAATTCATAAATTTGGGAATTATAAAACAGCTTTTTTTGTGGTCATCCTTAAAGTCTTTTATCACATTCGTCTGCTTCCAACGTGTCCTCAGGGACATGCATTATTTAACATCTGCTAAACAACAGGAGTTGGCTGAAGGTTCTGAAGATTTTTCTTTTTTTAGGGCAATTACATGTCAGTGGTAATTAGGGCTGGGCTATATGGCATAAAAAAATATCTCTGTATTTTTTTTTTGCTGAATTGCAATATACAGTATATATCTGTATTTATTATTATGTTTTTTTTTACATTTTTCTATTTGGATTAAAAATTATATTTTTTATTTTATTTATTTACATCGTACACAATGTTGTCCAATGAAAAAGAATTTATATTAAAGGCCATGAAAAAAAAAATATTGTAAAAAATAACCATTTAGGCTATGGGCTATGTGCAAAAAAGGCACTAAAATCACATACATTTTTAACATTACAATCTAAAAACAAAAATAATGCTTTTTAAAGGAGAAGATATATTTACTAAGTAAAAAAAAAAAAAAATTAAAAAAAGCATTATATTTTGATCAGGCACTCATTCACTGAAATCTGTGAAGTTTAGCAGAGAATTGCATGCAGAAAGGCTCATGCACTCCTAAAAGCAAAATGGAAATACTTCCATGATGTATTGTATATTTCTCATACTATATCGCTTAAAAAGAATAAATCCCCAGCCCTAGTGGTGATTATGGTTAATGTTTAAATGTGAAGCTAAGAGGGCGAAAGAAAGTCTTGTGTACTAGTAGACTGTACCTGCAGGCTGATGGCAGATGAAGTGCAATGCTGCTCTGAACACAGCTCCAGTCTATCTGGCTCGTTCTTCGTTTGGTTTGGAGTATACACTCATCGCAGCTGTGCTCTCTCTCTCTCCCCTGGGCTCTCATAATGTTTTAAATATTTCACATGTCAATATCACGCAGTTTGGAGTGTGCCGAGTCAAGCGGTTCTGATTGCTGTGGTAATTGGCCTAATCGTTGGGAAACTCAAAAAAAGGCTTAATGGTGCACTTTAACAGAAGTAAATTAACCCTTTTTTAACTTTCCCTCTTTCCTTTCCTCTTCCAGACCGAGATTGCCAAAAGGCTCAATGCGATTCTAGCCCAGATTATGCCTTTTCTGTCACAAGAGGTGAGCTTCTAAAGTGCCTTTTTCTTTTATTTTTAAGAGTTTTAGATGCAGTATTTCAAGCTTTATAGGACACTTAAACCGTATTGTTGGTCCTAAACTGTACTATTTATTATTATCATTTATGATGATAATTCCACATTTAACCACATTTTCTCTCTCTGTTGCAGCACCAACAGCAAGTAGCACAAGCTGTTGAACGTGCAAAGCAAGTGACAATGACTGAACTGAATGCTATCATCGGGGTACGTGGACTTCCCAATCTGCCTCTCACCGTGTGTATACCCCTTTAATTACTTTATTTGACCCTAAGAATGGGGCAAACCTGCATTGTTGTAGATGCAAAATAACCCTATTAACTGATTTAATTATTCATTTTTAAATTAGTAGCTTATTTCAATCATATGCAGGTTTGCCCTTACAGTGAATTGCTTTTTAATGTTTTAAATCTGTATGCATGCATCGTGTGCTGATTAAATGTATTTGTTGCATTGTTTATCTAATGTGCAGCCGGACACTGTTGACCAAGCTTTATTTAGTCTCCACTATATGTGGAATGAGTGTGCTTAGCATCCTCAGTCCCCTGAGTCTGCATCTAGAAGTTGTTCACTGCTCTCTTTAGAGCCTGGATACCTTTAATTAGATCAGGTTTTACAGGGGAGTCTCATTCCTCTTTGCTGACCTGGATTGTGCTGGGAATTAAAGACAAATAGGATCTTGCACACATATCCCTGAGCTACTACAACTATTCCTTTCTGAGAAATGCCCACATCTGCCTTCAAATAGTCACTTATTGATCAGGGGCAAGTGACCTGGATCCTTATCAATATGTAGGGAAAACGAAATCTGACCTCTGTACATCCAGCAGTAAGGCTAGCTCCAATCTGCTTAATTAAGAATTGCTCCACAGCTGAAGAATCTGATAATGGGGAGGTGAAGGTTTGAGGGTGGGTTTGTGTTGTCAGATATTGGAATTCAATTAGATCCTGAGCATTGACACTCACGCAGAGTTAATTCTTGGATCAGGTCTGAACGGGGCAGTCATGTGGTCGCTCTTAAATGCCACGTTACCTTCAGGAAGGATTACCGTCTGATAGCTTTGAATACAGCAGACCAACTTCTTTTAGGAGCCATTTAAAAGTTCAAAAGCAGAAAAGGTACTTGCTTGTGTGAGATTTTTTTTTCTTTCTTTTATCAGGACATTTGTAATTCATACAGTAGGCCATGTGTGCACTAACGCAGGTGCCAGAGTCCTCATAAATAGTATAAGGAAGAGGTGAGGTGTGAGACACACACACACACGCACGCACACACAATCACTCTCAGAGCAGAAACCACAAGCATCTCTTATTGATGAACCTCAAGGCCAGTAATAGGATGCATCTAGGGCAGCGGCTTTTTTTCTGCTTTGCTATGACTTTGATCCGAGGTCTTAAGATGGCCTCCTCTGGCAGCTCAGCATTTCTTCCCTCACCAACAGTTTGTGTGTTTATCTTCTCTAGCCTTATTTATTTTAGAAGAGCATAAGCATTTCTACCCACATTTTATCTTCAGTTCTTTCTGCACATACTTCCTCACTGTTCTGTTTTGCCTGTTCTGGTTATCACAAGTTTATAGGCTGAGGTTGAGTTTGAAGCTTTTAGTGGTATTGAATATTTATTTGCTGGCTGTATAAAACTAAGCCTCAGTGTATATCTTGTTGATTATAATCCGCTTTTTATTTCTTCATTAAGATTCCTAATAGAGCGTGTCATTAGACTAGTTTGTGATCCCTCCTTGTCTTATGACTTTTTATAGGGTCTTTGAATGACTCTTTAATATATATGACATTAGAGTTGGTAAGTTTGATTCAAAATGTTTTAGTAAAAAATAAAAAAAGTTGTTTTTCCTACAGTGTACCGTTGTATTGTTGCATACATCAAAAATTATTTTCCTTCTGTTTATTTGGTTGAAAATCAATGGAAATATTTTTACTGGATAATTACGGTTTTACTTATACGTTTGGAGCCAGTTTAATTAGCTGTTTGATTGAAATGTTGATTCTAAATTAAAAATTTAATTAAATTTAAATTTATGCATTTAGCAGACGCTTTTATCCAAAGCGACTTACAGTGCATTCAGGCTATCAATTTTTACATATCATGTGTTCCCGGGGAATCGAACCCCCAACCTTGCGCTTGCTTGCTTGCTAGCGCAGTGCTCTACCAGTTGAGCTACAGGAACAAATTACATTCTACAAATTAAAAGAGTATTCGGCCATTTAAGAACAACTAAATATATGTTATATGTATTAAATTTTGCCAGAAGGCAAAAAACTAAACAAAAAAATTCATCAAGATAAAATTATTTTAGCTATATTGCCTTACCTAGTGCAGTGGGCAGCCAGTTTTACCATAAGTCATCTGCTGTGGCTGTATGGATGGGTCTTTATTAAGACTGTCCCCTCTTGTGCTGTGGGCCCAATTAAGTGTGTTTGTTTCCAAGAGGGCAAATCATGGGGCTTTATATTTTTGAATTCCCTCAGGTCTGCATGTTGCATGGTAACTGCACTAAACTCAGGATTGGGCTGTTTAACACATACACCTGAGAATAGAAGTGGGCACTTGTCTGATTTAGCCACTTATCTTTTTTATAAGTTCTTTACTAATTGTTCACACTGGGCCTGCATTCATTGTTTTGCTGTGAGAGGGAGAGATTAGCACTAGTTGAGATGGTCTTTATGCAGGAATATTAAATTACTGGAGACATTTATTTCTTTATATTCTTGCCTTCATGGCCGGGTCTCTAATGAGGGTTCTCTTATTGTCCATGCATATTACACATCAGTGGCTCATTAGCTGGAATGAGCAGGGAAGGTTCTCCCCCATGAATCAACTGCTTCTTTAATTTCCCATGTGGTCATTCGTCATCTCTGAAGCCTCACACACTAACCACCTCTTTTTTTTCTTCTAACAGTTCATTTCACTTCCTGACAAATTCACATGAACAACATAGCACCAACACGGTTTCTGTCTTACAATCACTCACTTCCACTCTTGTCTCACTGTCTCTCTCCTTTTCTCTTGCCCTTTCACTCTCTCATCAAGAACATGCGCCCACCACCCACGCTCAGTGCCTCAGTACACACACACACACTCCTTTATCACATCTCCTCACAGATCTACACTCTGAGGCACAGCTCATAATTGGCTTGGCAGCTCTGTTGTGTTGGGGAGGGTAAGGTTGCAGGTTTAAATCCCAAGCGTAGTTCTTCTATATACCATTCGTTCTCCTGCCAATCTCAAAGGCCCCGAGTCTCAATATACAGCCAGCTGTGCAAATAATCCGCAAAGCTGTTAGCAATTATGCTCACCCCGAATAAGGACCTGTGATGGACATCTTAATAATGATTTAACCACTGGAAAGGACAAGCTTTTGGAGCATTCCAGAATCACAAATAAGCCTTTAGTATTGATATTTACTTATGGCATGGCATTAATGACCTGCTGATAATTCTGAAAGGTTGTACCACCGTGATCACCATGCATAGCCAATAACATCTAACCTTTCCACGTCAAGTGGGAAAAAAAACATGTCTGTATTCTGGAAGAATGACCGTAAATGGTCACTGATTGACTGGTGAGGTCTGTGAAAAGTTGGGCAGTATGTGCTCTCACAGCACTTTGAATAATTCATTATTCCTGTGGATGCTAATAAAATTGTCTGAGATTTGTTTTGTTGGTTTTTTTTTCTTTACTGGTGGCTCTGCTAAGTATTATTTAATGTTGCTTTAAGCTGCTCCCTTCTCATGGTGAGTGGTTTTTAACTCTCATCAGTTTCCTCCAAGCTTTTCAAATATTGATGGAGGTATTGGAGGCTTGAAAACATGCCAGAACAGGACCCCTCGATCTTGGCCGCCATGCTCGCACACACGCAAAGCTGAGCCCAGCTGCTGTTGGAGTGGTGTTTAAAGTTTGGTTTTCTCGAGTGACTCATACTTTGTGTAATAACCAGATCCAAATGTGAGGGGAGTAAATATAACTGTCCAGTGTTTTGATGGGGCTAAGGAGCAGGTGGTTTTAAGCCAATGAGCTGACAGCATTTCAACATCTGCTGTCTTTAAACTGTAGCTTAAATAGGACTTGACGACTCCCTTTAGGAGAGTGTGTGAGTGTGAGAGTTTTATTATTTAATGAGTGAATTTACATGGTTTTCTTTGTATGATATTCCACCAAGTTTGTTACTGTTGAGCAGGAATCTGAAATGTAAACTGACTAGATCCACAAAACAAATTTCATATTTTCAGGATAAGATCCAAGCAATAGAAAGACGGCTTTGTTTGCAGGTTCCTCAGATATGACTTGAATGTATGCGTGTCATAAATATCCGTTTACCCCCACCTGTGCTTCTGAATTGGCTGCCCAGACGCCGTGCGTTTAGTTTGTGGCATGGATTTCTCTACTCTTTTCCCTCTGGCCCACTCGTTGTATGTCTCTACACAGCAGCAGCAGCTCCAGGCCCAGCACCTCTCACACGCTGCCCACGGCCCCGTGGCTTTACCTCCCCACCCTTCGAGCCTTCAGCCACCAGGAATTCCAACAGTCACCGGCTCTGGCTCAGGCCTGCTGGCTCTAGGAGCACTGGGAAGTCAACCACACTTGCCGGTGAAGGATGAAAAAAACCACCATGACCTAGAGCATCGAGGTAAGGAGCAGACACACACATTGCTCCCATTTAAAGCCAAAAGAGTGGAACATTAGTCGCTCAGCCATATAGACATCTTGTGTGAGTCAAACGCTTGTTCATAAGACCCACCCCCCACCTTATTCATTGTTATTACACGGTGTCATTAACGACCATCTTTGGTTTGCTTTATAAGGCTATTTACTCTCATGGCTTGCCATTTAAGGATGTAGCTAATTTTATAGAAGAACTGAGTGTATCAAGCGATCGAGCATACACATGATACTTTCTGTGGCTTGAATAAATCGACAAGGTTAATGAAAGACATATGCTAATGGTTCGCTAGCCGTATTGTATACGTTACAGACATATTCTACCTGCTGATGAAATCTACTGGTAACGCTGATTGTCAGTTGGTCAGGGTAACTGACTTTTGTTTATCTCTGTTTTGTCTTGCTATTCTGCCTGTCTTTCAACACCAACCGGGGTCTACTGACTACAGAGAGCACAGTGAGTATCAGGTTTCCTGCTGTCTCAGTTGTTCTCTTCCTCTTTATAGTTGTGTTCCAAAACCTAGTTAGCTGCCTACATAATCGGCAACTCTGCATGGGAGTTTTGATTTAGTTGTTTGAAGTAGTTTGGAGATAGCATGATTGAATGAGATATTACTGTACATTTTATACATTTGTTTTTTTTTCACTTGGTCCACAATTTTGGTTTTACTTAGTGCTTAGTGTTTGACTTAAAATTAAACTGTCCTAGGAAGCAGCATAATTAAGTTGCATAGCGTTCTGAACAGCCTTCGTGTAAAGGGCACACCTTAAATGATGCCTTAATGTTGCCTCTGTACGCGGCTCACTAGGTTTTGAAACCGAGCAAATATGTCTTTTTTTTTACTGGGTGAAAAGCACCTCTTGGCCTATTTCATGCCTAAGAAAATTTCCATTAATGTAAATGTCAAGTAAGATTCTTCATCCTGAAGCACACGCAACTCGTGCACGAAATGTTAATCTCCGTTCATTAAAATGACTAATAGAGAAACAAGCTTTTTATGAAATAAGCACTCACATCTCTCCACAGATGGGAAATGACTCGTATTACAGCACACAGATTAGCGTAGCTCTATAATTTCATCACAATTAAAGACGACGTTGACTTCCTCCCTCCTTTGTGGGATTTATTTTATCCCTCTCCCTCCACTTGTTTACCGCCCCTCGCCGCTTTCATTTGCTAGCGGGATAAATATGTATGAGCAGAGGCGCAGGAATTGTTTTCCTCCCTCTCATCTCCATGCCCTTGTAAAAGCCATTTATTCGACGGGGCTTAAATCTCTCTGATGGCTGATTGTGGCCGTGAGATTGGGTTTCTGCTGGCCCGGCGAGGTCTGAATGGGTGCAGTCATGTCTGAAGGAAGGGGAGCTCCTCTGGCGGTTAGCAGTCCAAGCGCTGTTGTGTATATGCTGCTGTCGTTGTCTAAGGTCATCTGATAGCACACTGGTGACTCTCCTTAATGAATCACACTAAGCATTTATTTGGAAGGTCAGACATCATGCAAAGAGAGTGAGAGAGACCGAGACTATTGGCTGTTCGGCCCAGTCTGCTATTTCATCTTCTCAGTTTAGTTTCCTTTTATACTTCCAGTGATCTGGCCATATTTTCCTTCTGTTAATCTTGTTGCCTCACACTGAGCAAAAGCTCTTGGGACGGTATGAGTAAAGCTCTAGGAGCAGGATTGTTTTGAGAAAGTGCCCAGAGAGCACTCAAAATCCTTTTGAATATGGAGCATGCTTGCTAAATACCTAGGAATTCATGAAATATTCTTGCAACTTATTGTTGTATGAACAGTGACATAGTTGCCCACCATTTCCTGTGGCATAGAAGTCCCTTTTTCCATTCGCCCACCCTAAAGTCATTTCCTAACAGGAGCGCAGACCCACAATGTACGGAGAGATGTCCAAACATGCTAAAGGAATCAGTGACTATTACATACTCCCACACTCACAGCCCGAGTCGCACTTCTCACAGATAAGGGGCTGTTGTTTGACACTAACGTGCTGCTCATGTCTTCCTGAAGCTTTTTGTTGTCTCTATTAGAAGATGGAGGGAGTAAGGTGGAGTAAGGAATGGAGAGTGGTGGGGCAGTGAAAACAAGCCCCTCTTGTGTCTGTTTAACAGTGTCTGCTCTGTAGTGCAGCCAGTACATTTTTCTGTGTTTAGTCTACTGTGGGTTGCTAAATACAGATTTTCGAGTCTCACTGTATTATGTTAGACCTGTTTTGGGTTTTTGAGTCAGATAGCTGGAATGGATAAATTGCTTTTGGCTCTTTTAAGTGTGCGGTTTTGGAGTGATAAGAGCTGCTCTGTCCTTGATTCAGCCTACAGGATAGCAATTTTGAGGTCTTGAACAAAACACAGTTAAAATCCTACCCATAGATCTACTTGTACAATTGAATGAGTTGGGCTAAAGTCTGTGGTCTGATGGCACATTTGAATACTTCCTCTCTTTCTCCTTCTCAGAACAACTCGATTTCTCCATCAGACAGCCTGCGCACCACCAGCGAGAAACACCGCACCTCCTCTGATTATAGCTTGGACTCCAAGAAACGCAAAGTGGAAGACAAAGACAGCGTGAGCCGATATGTGAGTAATGTGACATGGACTGGTAATATAAGATTCTTCTGTAACAAAATCCCAAAAAGGGATGCTAACTTGATGGCTTGTTTTGTTTTCAGGACAGTGATGGAGACAAAAGTGATGACCTGGTGGTTGATGTTTCCAACGAGGTGAGAAACTCATTTTATGTTGCAACTAAATTCATAAAATGTTAAACATAAAATTTCTTGTGCTTTTATTAATTCAACTGAAATGTCATACTTAACATATTTTATTTTCCTAATCCAGGACCCTGCCACACCCAGAGGCAGCCCTGTCCACTCCCCTCCTGAGAATGGCATAGATAAGCCCCGCCCAGCAAAGAAGGATACGCCCAACAGCCCTGCCTCTGTGGCCTCCTCTGGCAGCACCCCGTCCTCTAAAAACAAGGAGCACGGCCATGTATGGATCTCTCTCTCTCACTCACACATACACACGGGCTACACTTAATACCGAATGCTGCATTTATGTGTATCAGCTCTATTTATCCGGATTTTGCTACTGTAAAAACTGGCGGCGCTGCATATAAGATTTGAAAGAATCTGGGTCTGTGCCACTGAAGCAGAATTATAGGATATGTTTGAGGGAAAGGGTTTGAAGGTAGGGGGCAGCTATGGAAGCTTGAATGCCCTGTGATATTCCACTCTCTTTAATGGCTTGGGAGTGAATGTCTGTTTCCCAGCTTCAGCTTTAAATACATTTGTAAATGTCAGGGATAATGCATTCCTATAGCTGGATCAGTCGTGTCTTCCCTGCTAATAACTCAATACGTTCAACCATTCTGGGCCTCTGCATCAAAAAAAAAAGATTAGAGGGAGAAGCGAGGGAAGGATAAAACGAGCCTCATCTCCATTGTAGCAGTAATGGGTTTGGGGATAAATAGCAGGGTTTATAGTTTCGTAGGAGTAGTGAGTTTGTCAGAATTGGATTGGATTAGGTTCTGCCGGCACTTAAATCTTCTGCCTGGATGCTGCCTCATTTGGAGGGATTTTAACTTCGTTTTCTCTTTTTCTCTCTCTTCTCTTCCCTCACTTCTCTCCCATCTACAGAATGACAAATCCTCCACGCCTGGTCTGAAGTCCAACACCCCCACGCCCCGTAACGATGCCCCCACCCCGGGTACCAGCACCACCCCTGGACTGCGGCCCATCCTAGGCAAGCCTCCAATGGAAGCTCTTGGTGAGTTCATAATCAGAGTCCACAGAGGTGTCATTTCACTCTATACGTAACCTCCTGCAAGCTTACAGCACAACGCACAGCCAATATTGTAACCAAAAGGGAGCTCTTCGCATATGGAAATCATCCTTAGCTTCAGCAAATATTCAGGCTTGTTTTGTTTTTTTTACAGATCTTAAAGCAGCTTTCATAAAATTCACCTTAGGCAGGTCTTTGACTGAGATTTATCTCCCTGCTCTCAAGTTCAGCTCCTTTCCCGTGGTTGACTGATGCTGATTGATGATTGGCTGTGTGTCTATGTGTTTGCAGCCGCCCCTGCTCTGCGCACCCCCCTCTCTTACCCATCTCCCTTTGCCATGATGAGCCACCATGAGATGAATGGTTCTCTGACCAGCCCTGGTGTCTATGCCGGTCTTCACATCTCTCCTCAGATGAGTGCGGCCGCTGCTGCTGCCGCTGCCTACGGACGCTCGCCCATGGTGAGTAATTGCGTGTATGAGTGTGAATAAGTACCTGCAAACTAGAGGTACAGGAGAAAAAAAAAGATTTACGGATACATCATGATACTGTTCCTTTCTGGAAACACATTTTAATTAATAATCATTGTGCCCTTAAAAAACAACATTTATGATTACTTTAATGTGGAATTACTAAACAAAACGAAGGCTGAACTTGTTATATGTATCTGCGTATTCTGCTTGATTGGTGGGTCAGATTTTTGTTAAATATAGGCATATGTTTTCTACATGATATTTGGCAATGTACCAGCTTATCTCCCCAAAGATTTGTGCCACTATACTACAGCTGAAAAATTTAGATGTATTGGGAATTTTTGGGGAATCAGATTGTGACTCCCTAAACCAAAATTGAATCAAATACTGAGGTGCTTAAAGATTCCTAACCTCTACTCAAAAGTAGGCCCCACCTTACCTTCCTCTCCCAATTTTTTCCTATCATTTCTTTTTACTTTCGTGCTTGATTTGAGTCTCTCTCTCTCTCACACAAAGCCCCCAACCTCAGAGTGGAGGGAAAGCGAGAGGTGATGTAGTGTGTGTGACTGGGTGTGAAATGAGTGTTACATTGACTGGGCTCTCAGGCTACCTGACTGCCCGCCATCTGATTGCTTCATCCTTTCGGTTAAATGAAGGAGCAGAGCACAAATCATTCTTCTGTGGTTGCATGTTCGTTTTTGCAGTATACATTGATCTAGTCAAGTTAAAGGAATAGTTTACACCACAAAAATCTAAATAGACATCATTTGCATCACTCTCGTTGGTCGCGGCGCTTGGACACAGAGCTCCCAGTACAGCCAGCATCTTTTGAAATGACCTTTTGTGTCTTGCCCTCCTGACTGTGTAGCCTACAGAACTAGACTGAGAGACCATTTAAAGGCCTTTGCAGGTGTTTTGAGTTAATAAGCTGATTAGAGTGTGGCACCAGGTGTCTTCGATATTGAATCTTTTCACAATATTCTAATTTTCTGAGATACTGAATTTGGGATTTACCTTAGTTGTCACTTACAATCATCAAAATTAAAATAAATAAACATTTGAAATATGTCAGTGTGTGAGTAAGGAATGAATATAATATGCAAGTTTCACTTTTTGAATGGAATTAGTGAAATAAACTTTTTGATGATATTATAATTATATGACCAGCACCTGTAGGTATTTATGTATATATGTGTGTGTAATGCTTTGAACTAGATTCAAAAGTGTATCATACACACTGCCTCTGTGAGCTTAATCAAATGGTTCATCAAAATTATTCATTGTAAAAATGTTTTAATTAATAGATTTTTCTACACACAGCTATTGTATAGCTAACATATGGCACATATACTTTATTACTTAGAACAAACAACAAAGCAAAAAAAGAACACCAAGATATACCAAATCTGAATGCAATATACAGAATTACACACAATTCCGTAACATTTTGCACGGTTATAATGTGTAATTTATGCTTGTGGTGTTTGTAATGTGTGTTTTAATGCAGATCACTGCTCTAATGCAACATGTTATGTTTTGTTTTGTTTTGTTTCTGTAGGCAGCTTTTGAGCATCCTCATATGAGAGCTCCCGGCCTCCCTACCAGCCTCACCTCAATCTCTGGAGGAAAACCGTAAGTGTCCAACAAAGACTAAATGATTGTGACCAACTAGTAGCCGCACAAGACTTTTCTCTTTCTCCACACTATTTATGTAACGGTTCTGTGAGAGTACTTAAGAGCACAACCTTTTCCACCTCTTAATACCTCATTTCAGACTACTTACTCGTATTGCTGTAATTGATTTAATTAACCTACTTCAATCAGTGCACTGTTGACTACTAGATTACTAAAGAGGTCTCTCTCTCTCTGTCTGTCTTTCTCAGAGCCTATTCTTTTCACGTCAGCGCTGACGGACAGATGCAGCCTGTGCCCTTCCCTCCAGATGCTCTCATTGGTCCAGGGATCCCACGTCACGCCCGTCAGATCAACACACTCAGTCATGGAGAGGTGGTGTGTGCTGTGACCATAAGCAATCCCACTCGACACGTATACACTGGTGGCAAGGGCTGTGTTAAAATCTGGGACATCAGTCAGCCTGGAAGCAAGAGTCCTGTGTCTCAACTAGACTGCCTGGTAAGGGCCAAAATTACACTTACTATATTGTTTTTTTATTATAGTAATAATACTGTACATACTACTAGTACCTTTTTAGTTACTTCTAAAAAGTAACAATTTGAAAGTATGATGTGGGAATAATTTCTCATATTGATTTTTTTTTTGTTTTGATGTGTATTTTTCCTCCATCTACAGAACCGGGACAACTATATTCGGTCCTGTAAGCTTTTGCCTGATGGCCGCACTCTTATCGTCGGAGGGGAGGCCAGCACACTGACCATTTGGGATCTTGCCTCCCAGACACCCCGCATCAAAGCCGAGCTGACCTCCTCTGCACCGGCCTGCTACGCATTGGCCATCAGCCCCGACGCCAAGGTGTGCTTCTCCTGCTGCAGCGATGGAAACATTGCCGTTTGGGACCTCCACAACCAGACCCTCGTCAGGTGGGCCTTTTTCAGGATTTTCTCTCATGAACTGGATTTTCTTGTATAGCTTTAAGATTTAAAACAAGGCCGTTCTCTAAACCCTTTATTTTTTTGATTTGCAGGCAATTCCAAGGCCACACAGATGGTGCCAGCTGCATTGACATCTCTCATGATGGTACCAAGCTCTGGACGGGTGGCCTTGACAACACCGTCCGCTCCTGGGACCTGAGAGAGGGACGGCAACTCCAGCAGCACGATTTCACATCTCAGGTTAGGCCACAGCACTATCAATTTCTCATCATGGAGTTTAAGGAAATGCAAGTAGCGACAGATCTCTTCTTCTGTATTGTGGCCTACATATCAGTTATCAGGTTTTTGACAAAAAAATTAGGTATTTGGTTAGATGCATCAGTTGTTGATTGGATTTTAAGATTTGGGCATTGCATTAAAAAATGCAGGCAGATGAACCTGAGGGGCGCGGTTTAATCAGACATAATGTTCTAAGAAATCTTGCATACATCACCGGAATAAAGTTTGTCATTTTCATAGAATGATCCTGTTATGAAGTTTTGATTCAAAATAATGGCGTTTTTTTTTTATTTTTATGAAACGTACATGAATTATTCATTCACAATAAAATATATAAAATGCATTCAGAAAATAAATGGTGATTTTTTTTTTTTTTTTTTTTTTTTTTTTTTTGCATGCTTACTTGAGTGCAAAGCAATGGTGCTCAACTTGTGTCTGTTCCCCCAAATGCAGATCTTCTCCCTGGGCTACTGTCCTACGGGTGAGTGGCTGGCTGTCGGCATGGAAAGCAGCAACGTGGAGGTGCTCCACCACACCAAACCTGACAAGTACCAGCTGCACCTTCACGAGAGCTGTGTTCTCTCTCTCAAGTTTGCATACTGTGGTAAGTGACTGATTCAAGCTTCACGCATTGAATGCAGGCACTCTTTACATATCTCCACTACTGCATTTTTTTTGCACTGTCTTGAAGTTCTACACTGGAGCTTTTATACAGCACAACATCCGACAGAACCTTGACTACCTTTCTGTTAGGCTGTCTTTTTATTTGGCTTTCTTTGCATGTTTTCTGTTTTGCCTGTACTCTGAACAGAGCTTTAATTACGTGTGATTTTTCCTTGACAAGGTAAATGGTTCGTGAGCACTGGGAAGGACAATCTGTTGAATGCATGGAGGACTCCCTACGGCGCCAGCATATTCCAGGTACAGAGATCAATACAGACTGTCTGCAGGAAATGTGTGGGTTGCCTGAGTCAGTAGAAAGGGCACAGTGACCGCTGGCTGACAGGCCGGGCCTCGTTCAGCGGAAATAGGCTGGAGTATGTCATTAATGCTTGGTCCTGACCACTTAGTGCGGATGTGGGTCTGCACGTGTAGCTCGCATCTACTGGTTTAACAGTAAATAATGATAACCCTTCAAGTGTTTATTACTGAAAGGGCTCAGCATGGATGCTAATGCATTGTTTGGTGGGGGGAAAGAAGTGCTTATGTATACAACTGTCAGCATTTTCTTTGAGTAACAGAGGATGTCTGAAGAGTTTTATGCAGGCCCTTTGTGGCACATTTGAAGTTAAAATTCAAATCTTTTTATTTCGCCAGATTGATTGATTGTTTTTTTTTCTTTCTCTTGCAGTCAAAGGAATCATCCTCAGTCCTGAGCTGTGACATATCAGCCGATGACAAGTACATTGTTACAGGCTCTGGAGACAAGAAGGCCACGGTGTATGAAGTGATCTACTAGACTGAGAGGAAACAGACTGGAGCAGCTCAGGCCTCTGGAGGAGGAAGAAGGGACACACAACTTCTCACTCCAGTGACTCTCCTAGTCAAACAGACAGGAACAGCCCTTGTCTGTCTGACTGTCTGTCTCATGCTCACTGACTTTTAACTGACTGACCACAGACGTGGAAGAGTGGATGCTGGGGTGATATGGACTAGGACACGAATGTGTAGCCCTACAGACCCCATACACTCTGCTCAGTTCATATGGCACTAGAGAACACTCAATGTTTCCTTCCTTGCTGTTTTTGTTGTTGTTGTTTTTTTTTTGTTGCTTAAAATCTTTCTTTGTTGGATTTTGGGTCTATTTTTTTCCCCTCACTATACAGTGAGAATGTTCCATAATGCATCGTGAAGCAGCGCTTCGTTCTGAAACTTCATCTGTGTGGAGGGTATGTGAAAAGTGTACATAATGGAGTATTAAAATGCCTTTTATAGATTTATATTTTGGTGTCCTGTTACACTTGTGTTGATTCTCTTTCTCTCTCTCGCTCTCATTCTCTCCTTGATGCTTCGTTTCCCCTTCGAGGTTTGGAAATTAGATTAAGGAGTTTTTTTTTCTATGGGGATATTCTCTTTCTTCCCCCACCCCCTTAGAGAAGTTCATTTTCCAAGCTGACCTTTTATGGAAATCTAATTTACTTTTTTCCCCTCCCTCCTGAAAAACAATTTTGAGCTAAATCGCATTACAAAGGCGTTTTTGTAAAATGTCTTGTGGATTTATTTTGAGTGGCTTAAACATGGGTAAGGCACATGAGACTGCAGTCAAAGCTTCGCGGGGAGGGTCAGATCAGTTCCCAAGCAAACTCGCTGAATGGCTGCTCTGCCTTCTTGCAAGAACAGATACCTCATTGGGGCACACGGACCTGGATTTTGATATTTACCGATTAGTAGAGAACTACTCTCAAATCTGTGATTTCATTGTGCTGTTGTATGACCAGGACATGACATCTTGTCTTGAAGTGGACAATTTGGAATTTGGGTCAATTGGTTATCCCCCTCCCCTTACTGAGTCCCAAGCGACATACACTGTGTTTTGTGTGCATAGTTGTCCATATACAGGAAGCACAGAGTCAATGTCTGCTGATAAACCAAATGGACTGTAACACTCAAGCCTAATGCACAGGCATTTACTTACGGTCCAGCTTGTTTATAGCATCACACTGTTAGTATTTCCCTTCCCAAAAATGAAGAGAAAAGAGCTGCAAGAAATGGACACGTTTCAAAACACACACCAAAGTATGTAGCAAACTGTGTTGTCACTGAAGATATGTACAGTTGTTGATAATTCAATAAACTGTTTTTGTAAAAAGAAAGAAAGACAAGAAATCTTTAAGAATGTGTCGGTGTTGTGAACTAGTCTCTCACATTGGCCTGTTCAGTGGGTATTGTATTGGTGCATCAATGGAGAGCTGAAGCATGACACAAGCCCTGCTCTTCGGTCTCTCTCTGAATGTTCTGTTGCTAGAGGAGTACACTTATTAGGCGGTCAGCTGAGATGAATGCCCTCTCCAGCTCTTAATTTCTGTCTGTTCCTCTCTTTGAGAACTCCATCCCTTCGCCTCTGTAGTGATGTTTTTGTAAGACTATAAAAGCAGAGACCGAAGGTTTTGGCTCTGAAACGCTCTCTCTCTGGTCTGTTCCTTCTCTATAATGCCCCCCCACATAGGCACAAGTGTGCATTTCCTGAGTGCATCTATATCAACCCCCGTGCTCTTCTGGAACTTCCTTCCTCTCAATTGAGAGGTTGAGGGCCGTACAGGAATGAAAGCTTTTGCTCCCTCTGAGTGCCTGACATTGGACGAGTGGATGGGCTGTCAGTCATCTCTGTCCCTTTTCATGTTTTCAACAGATCTGCTGGAGAAGGAGCCGGCTTTTCATTTACATCTTTTATTTCTTATTGAGAATGAAATCAGGTAAGGCTTTAGAGAATTGTGTTCTTGGTTTCCAGAGAGGCTTGATCTTTGTATGAGCGGCTTTCATCTGATTGGTGCCTGAGAGAGAACACTCGCTTTCAATACTTCTGTTCTTCAATCAATTAAATAATTATATCTTAAAATAATAACACATTTTTTGATGAAAGTAAAGAAACATCAAGTTAATAAATAAATGTGTATTATGCCATTTAAAAGTATTTACATCTTACAAAAAAATAACAAATCTTCCTGACCCCAAATGGTAGAGTGTTCCAAATCAGTCACTTTGGATTCCACCAAGGCAAGGCAATTCACTGGGATTTGGTACAGAGCTTTGCTTTCTAATTGACAAACGTCGTATTCTAGAACTAATCCCATCTTGATCATGCAATGAAGCAGGCTAATTTTTTTTTCTAGCCTCACTTGTAAGATGTTTGCCAATGCCAAACTCAATTTTTCTTGTCAATGTTGTTTGTTTGAAGCCTTTGCTCCTCATACCATGTTTCTGAGTTTACAGTTTCAGCTTTAACGGATATGGATCATGGTGAATGTGCTTCAGATGTGTGCTACCTTCCCTTGTAACCAGTGGAGATTGACAGTGTTTTGACTGGCAATGTTCTGGCACAGGGCTGAAAGACCTGAGCATTGCCAGGCTTTGGCCTTATCTGGCGTGGATGCGAAAACCCCCTCTGTGCTGTGTGATTACAGTGTTTGATCTGGGTTATAATGTCTTTACTGTGGCCCTGTCTGAGCCCTGCGGGCACTGCTCTGCACTAATCCACACAGTGCATTCTAGTGGAATCATGTTACACAAAGACCACCAGAGTTCTCTGCAGAGGAGTGGGAAAATGGGGGGGGGGGATGACTGGTTGTCATGGAGACAGATCCCTTTTCTCTGCTTTTCAGTCTCCCTTCCTCCTCCTTTTCTCTCCCCTCTGCCACCTCCTCACTCTTTCCCCACTTTCCATCCCTCTTCTCTCTCTCTCTCTCTCTCTCTCTCTCTCTCTCTCTCTCTCTCTCTCTCTCTCCCGAGACAGATAAGCATGAGGACAGGTTTCTGTGTTTACTCGACACAGTAGGGCCCTCCAATCCCCGAGCAGGTCTGACCCTGATAACACTGCCTGTTACAGCAGCAAACCACTGACAGTTGATAAGCTGCAGTGCAGGCATCTCCCTTCCCCTTTCTCCCTGCCCAGGATAACCACATCTCCGCACGCAGTGTTCATTTGGATTAGTGTGGATTCAATTGGATTATTCCTCCTGTGTTGAGAATGTTGATGTCTGAAAGCACGGTGCTGTTCCTTCCATTTTTTTTAGAAGGCTGGAAAGATGAGCTAAATGTCATAGTCAAGAATCTGCGGTGAAGTTATCAGACGACTTTTCCTCGTTCCTTTTCTTGGATCGTGTGGTCTAGAAAAGCGGCATTCCGCGGACACCTTGATGTTCTTGTAAATAGCCTGCATTCCTGAACGTTTATCTCTTTCACTGCTGCCCTGTGATTGTAGTCATATGATGGTCCTTTCCGTCCTCTTGACAGGGGCTAATATGCCTTGATTAGAGTCACACAGTGTGGCTGTAAAAGATGAGGTATTTTGAGGGGGGCTGTCAGACTCTGGCTTTGTATTCCTTCCAAGTAAGCATTGAATTCCAGGCAGTAATTAGATGTTGCCTGTAATGAGATTTGTGTGATACGTTTGCTGTGAGAAGGTACCAGCACTCACTCACTTTGATGTCAAGATTAAGACACGCACAAGGGTGCTTTTATGGTGCATATTAAGCCTACACGGTAATTAAATTCTCACACAAATGTTGAGGTTTTAGGCCCAGCTGGGGGTTAAAAAAAGAACAAGGTTATTGAAGCGAGGAACAGACTATTTCATGAAACAAATGCTCTGTTTTTATTTTTTAAATCCTAGTTTCCTGGTTTACATGCAGACTGATTCGATTTGTGAATTTTTTTTTTTTGGTAGTAAATTGTCAGATATTCTAAAATGACATTGCCAGCAACTATAAATAGTTCAAACATTAGAATGCTTTTGAATTGTAAAGCAGATTCCAGATTGTTTATTTAGGCTCATTCCATTTTTAGCACAAAGTTCATGGACTCTGAACTACCAGCAATATGGAAACACTTAGGGGAACAGAATGTGTTCAGTTCAGGTCATAATTATCTCTAGTAAGATTCTAAGAGAGGTCAATCCAAGCAGCACACTGGTTCATTTCAAATAATTATAGACTATTTATAAACAATTTTACATTCTTTTTTGGTTTAACATCAGGTGACATTGTTGTTGACATGAACTTTTAAAGACCAGGATGGCAGTCCCAAAACCACTTAGATTTGAGAGGCAAATTTTGGCCACCATTCTGTGTTCATTTTTTTTATATGCAGGCAAATGTTCTGTAACGGGTAAATGGTAACTTCCCTATGCATCTGAGCATTGTTACATGAGAAGTTCTGGTCAGATTTGATTATTGTGTATGAATTATGAGTTATGCAAATATACAGTGGCAGAACGACACAATTTGACTTCCCTAAGATAGTTATTGTCAAAGAACCATCCAGACACACAACACACATTCAAGGCAAAATGCACCTAGTCAAATATATGTACATATGGGTAAAAGGAATGCAAGGTTTAATGCAAAGGGTGTTATACATTTATAAATATTGGATTTTGCTTAACAAGCAGGAGCTGGTCCTTGTTTATGTATGTGAGAACCATAAACCTTTTTGAGTCCCTTTGCATCATGCTCCATATTTGTATTTCTTTTTTAATTGATAATTTATTTAGGGTGTCAACATCTGTAAATAGTTCTACCGAAGCATACACATAGCTCAGATGGTAGATTCAACAGAAGGGTCATAGTTTTAATTTTCATTTATGCTAAATGCATCAACCCATATAGGGAATTAGGTATTTTTGTTTTACAATCGTATTATGCACACCCATCTGACAGTTTCTTGCTAGCATGTAAGCCTTTATATTATGGCTATTACCTGAACAATGAAAACTTGAAAAAAAAAAAAAAAAAGAATTTCAGCTAATACAGAATTTCAAAAGTCTCCTTTAGAGGGGCTGGAATTTATTTTAGGTCAAAATACTAGAATATTTGTTTTGAATGCTGCACTATTTATTTAAATGTCAACTTTTCTTTGCTAATGGTATCTGTATCCTGAGGCTGTTTCCCAGTAACTAATGCATTTATTCTTCTAATTGAGCCATAGTGCATTAAAGTATTCCCTTTCAGTAGCTTGGAAATTAAACTGCGGTGTCAACACCTTAATACAGCTGCTTTTTGTTTTGTCTCTTCCTGCCAGGATTGCAATTACAGCCGCTGGTAATGGACACATACTCTTTGCTTATGGGTTCGTAAAATGACTCAATAGACTTAAATGCTCAAATCCAAGTTGGTGTTTATGACTGATGTCTTTGGGTCATGTTTTGCAGTTAAATGGATGAACTGTCTTACCCTGTATGGACAGTTGGTTTTATAGGCAATGGGTTTAGTATTAGCCATGTCAGCTCACTTGCACAACCTAATTTTGACTCATCCCCATCAACCATGATGCATCTTTTAATTAGCTTGGATTTGATGGCTTGTACTAGTTCAAGGTTTAATACTTTATCCCATGCATTGCTGTACTATGATATTTAAATAGTATGTAATGTAACTGTTTAGTATTCGAGTCAGCATAGTTGATGTCTACACTAACCCTTCTGTTCGCTCAGAGGGGGAAAAAATTGACATTTTATTTTATGGAGACAAATGTTCTCACTCTGAAATGAGCTAAGTGGCAAAATTCAGGATTGTTTTAAAAGTTAAGGCCAACAGGCAAATTGGTGTTTATTGAGATGTGGGCAAAAATTAAATTTAGTTAAATCGAATACGGTGGTAATGTATTTTCATTCTTTCATAGCATAGAAGATCTGTTTAAAATAAATCAATATATTTTTTTTGTTTATGTATAATTGTAAGGATACTTCTCTGGATCTTTTCAGTTAGTCTCTAATGAGATTCTGGCAAGGCTTACTGCCTCAATGCCAGGAGCTTTCTAATATATTGTTATAACAATACCAAGATTATTATTCTGCTGCACAGTGTAGCAATACTGGCCAAAATTGGCCCATCAGATGCGAATGAAGATAAGACTGGCACTCAGACTTTGTAAAGCACTAATGGAATGTCACACATTTAGTCTCTCTTTTTAAGGTTTTTTTGTTGTTGTTGTATAATTTAATAATTCTTGCCACTGTTGATTTCCCATTTTATTTTAGGGTTACTTTGACTGAGCTTGATTTGACTGCAGTTCTCGTTGGGTGGAAAACGCATCTGCTACTATGATGATGTATTTTGGCTGTGGTAAAAACCACTCCAGGTGCCCTGTTTGAGTCATTGGTGCATCTGTCATCCCCTGCCTCTCCTGCTGAACCAGACAAAAGCAAAGCCATGCTAGACTGAAAAGGCAGAGGAGCAATCTTTTAAATGGATCTGTTTTTGAAAATATTTTATGACATAATCATGTTTTCCTCTCAAAGCCCAAGGGAAGGCTGTCTGTCAGACTCTGGCCTTCTCTTCACCCGCCTTCCCCTGAACAAAAAGCAGCAAAATAAATAAATGCAAGCAAGAGGGAGGGAGGGAGAAAACCTGGTTGTGTGCTAATAGAACCCAGAGGCACTCTGAAACCTTAGACATTCTGCTTTTCTGCTCTCAGTCGGGAGATTAAAGCTGGGCAAACGTTACAGGAGGCCGGATAATTGCCCCTGTGTCTCCGGCAGACAAAAGCCAACGCTTCGACAATTCCCTGCGGTAAGTCGTCAAGAGAGGCTCAAGGATCCTTCAAGGCTGCAGCAAATTGTATAGTCCTGTCTAACAAACTACCAATCTCTGGATATTATGAGGCACCCCTAGAATCCCAGGTGTAATGACAGCTTGGACTGCCATAATGGATTGGAGGCACAAAATGTTTTTTTTTTCCTTTTTCCTGAGCATACCTCAAATGGAATCAAGGCTACCCTGGATACTGTTTTTCTCATCTTTCTGTGTTTCCATTTTTGTTTTAATCTTTGTTTTAAATATTCAGGTGTTTGCAACCTTTTCCCCCAAAGGACCACTTGATCCTTTGCCTGAGAGAAGTCTTCAAGTGGCTAATGAGTTGCCTAGTATTGGGGTGGCTATAAATTAACAAGGGTCTTTGGTGTAAATTCAAACCCCCTCCCCTTCTCCCTCTTCTCTCACATTTTTCGATTTGCTCTCTCGCTCTACCTGCTTCACGCCTCATTGCCGGCAGTGGCAGCAGCAGCAGCAGTGTTGTCTGGCACGGAGCAACCTTTTTTTTGTCAGTTCAGTTCATGTTTAGAATTAGCCATTTGACAAGAACAAAATAAATTAATTGGTGGTTTAAGCCCTAATGAGACAGCTTTGAAATTAACAGGGCTCGTCAATGGAAACAAACAAAATCCTTCAGGGCCGTTGTTGAGGGAGCATTACTCTGACAGAGCTTTTGACACAGTGATGAATAGCAGGTCAGGAGAGACCATCTGTGCTTATTTAAACCCCTGCAGGAGAGGGGAGGGTTGCGGCCTGGCTGGAAGAGATGGCGATTAAAAGAGGGAGACAAGGAAGAGGGGGCCGAAAATAAGCAGAGAAATGCCTCAAATTCACCAGCTTTATTCATCGCCCTTCAGCATGACACCACTGCCCAACTAGGGCTACAAAGGAAATAAAAAGCACTAACATTTGCATGTGAAAGGTTCAGGGACTCTGACTATACATCGAGAAAGCCAAAGAGTTCTGATTTCAAGGGATATTTAACCTCCATTCAGTCTGCAACAAAGGCTTGGCTGTCGGGCTGAGAGCCCCGGCTCAGGCTGATTGGGGAAGGGGGAGGGTGGTGTGGGGTGGGTTCAGGATCACAGATCTCATTTGTTCTCCCTCGTGTCTCTGTATCCTCAGAAAAGCCCTAACCGCTCCTTCCAATTCATGTCCACAGGCACAGGGCCCTCCTCGTTTTGTAAAGGCATCATTTTACGGCTTTAATGTATAATTAACACATTAATAATCAGTCGGCCACACATGGGGGTTGTTCTACAGCAACACAAGCGGGTGTTTCGCCGCGTGATCTTGAGGTGATTGAGGAAACTGCAGCCTGTTATTTCCCGGGCCAGCTCAGACTCAATGGCCCGGCCCCTGATCCCGGAGACTGTCCTCCCAGCATGCCTCCGCTCTCCCCTGCCAGCTTGTTTGTGGATCACAAGGGAGTGGTGATAAATAAACAGCCTGTGCTGTTGGGGTGGGGTGGCTGGGGGTTTAGTGCTGCGGTGTCTGTGCAATGTTTAGCTCCTCCTCTGTTAGATAAGGAAATGTTTGATGAAGTAAAAAGGAATGAGAACGATTTAGGACATCTAATCTGATTCTCAGAGAATTGGTTGAGCCTCATTGGGGAGCAGTAATTACATAGTAGGATTAGCGGGTAGCCCCCCCCCCCCCATGCCCTGTTAGGGTAGCCTTTGTAGGGGGTGGGTTGTAGAGGCTCAAGGGGAAGTTCAACATGTCTGTCAGAGTGCACTCTGGGTAAAGCTGGGGGATGGTGATCTAACATTATAAATACAGTAGGTAAATCCTTTGCTTGCTAAAACAGGGATTGTGCTGTAACCTAACAAGGATTAACCAAAAATATAACATCTGATGCTTTTAGGTTTTTTTTTTTGGTTGCTCAGGTAGTTGGTATTAATCAAGTGCAAGCTGATAGCTGCTTAGTCTCTAATTTATCTGGTTAGGAAGATGAAGAGGACACTGTTTTAGTTACTTGAATTGTACATCTGATCAAATGCACATTAACATTCTTTTACTTGGGGTCAACACATCATTTTTTTTTGCTTAGTTGGAACAGCAGCTGCACAATTTTTTCTCTATTTCCTTCTCTGTTTCTGCCACGGGTTTGGCATCCCATGGTAACTAGGAATTACACAAGTTTCTGTCTGAATCCAGCCCTTACAAAGACCTGAGATGACCAAACACCTGAGAAGAGATGATGCTAACTATTCAAAAGACCTCAGATGATGCCAACCCTCAGACAACATACAAAACGATAAAATTTTGCTTTAAGTTTGATCGCAACATATAATCATTGCTGTTCACCATCTGTTTGATTACATGACATTAACTACTTGATTTTTTTACCGTACATTTCTGCCATATGGACATCAATTTAAGACTGATAAGCTATTACTAAATATAATGTAGAAACTTAAATTTTCTGTAAAGCTGCTTTGTGTAACCCATCTCTCCCAGGTCCTCACCACCACACCTCGTCCTCGCTCCAAATGGGCTTCGAAACCAGGTCTCTGGCATGGAGGTGGACAAACTAACAAGGAGTCGAAATGACTGCAGCCACAAGCTACCGTCTCTTGTGATTCGGGGAGTGAGGTTTACCAGCAACTACCCGCTGGTTTCCGTTACACTCATCCCCCCCAAACATCACTCCCATCCGGGTCACAGCACCAGTGTAACCCCTCTCTCCCGGCTCCTCACTGCCACACCTCATCCTCACTCTGAGTGGGCCTCGAACTCGGGGGTCCAGGTTAGTAGGACGCACTAACAAGGAGGCTAAATGACTGCAGCCACTAGTGTCTGTCGCTAGCGTGTCTCTTGAGATCCGGGGAGTGAGGTTTACCTGCACATCACCTACATGCTGGCCTCTGTTACACTTGCAATGATTTGCATTGTGAAAAGCGCTTTACAAATATACTTGAATATATGTTTAACATTTACTATTTTATCAATTATCAGCCTTACTTTATAATTTATTAATAGTAACCCGGAAAATAATGTATATATATTTTATATTTATGCATTTAGCAGGCGCCTTTATCTGAAGCGACTTAAATTTTCATTTGGGAACAAATTTTTAAATATTATTATTAATTTTTTTAACCAGTGTGTGTGTGTTCCCTGGGAATTGAACCCACAAACTTTTGTACTGCTAATGCAATGCTCTACCACTGAGCCACAGGAATGTATTGTTGTGTTGTTGTAATAATATTAATAATTTAAACTTTTGATTATAAGAACAATGGTTTGTCAGTGTCATTAAAAGAAGTCTAATTTATGCCTATGAATGTAACTATCCAGTGTAATGTATCTACATATATTGCATTTAACATTGTAAGGCTCCATCTTCTGGCTCACCATTGGTTCTATTGCATATAGACACACACACACAGGCATTGCCCTTCTGTCTGCACCAAAAACAGTCATCAAAGTGCCTTTTGCATAATTCACAACTGTCAGTCTATTGCAGCTATTGTCAACTGGGAGTTAACTTGTCCCCAAGGAACATTATTTGCTGATGGATACACGCAATACATATTGAATATTTCACTATGCTCCACCCTCCTCTGTTCCATGCAGTTGGGTGAGCGTGTGTGTGTATTTGAATATTGAGCGGCTACTTTAAATCATGCAGAGTATGCGAGCACGCGTGTGACCTGCCTGTGTTTTTAAATTGCACACATAAACGAGTGTGGCCCTTTGAGAATAGCAGCCACGATTGCAGAAATGCCTGCCACGCATGGCTGGCGTTTGGATAGGGTAATCCACTCATTGCCGTTTGCGTTCAGTGCGGTGAACCGTGGGGCGCCCGCCTGGATGCCCGTGCATAAATTACTGCCATGGAACATAAAGTGCTGGAAGGATTTTCTTTAACGATCGCCCTGGACCGCTTTAAACGCTTCTGCTTGAGCAGTCGATACTGCGCAGCCCATTCAATTATGCAGACGGCAGTCCCTCATTAACAGAATCCCGACCTTGACATGTCTGCCCTATTTCTCTCCCCTGCCAGTCTGTGCTGTCTCCCCCGCTACACATGTACACACACGCCCAAGCAGTCTGTGTGCCTCTTTGCTGACCTGGAAATCCATGAATATCGATTAGTTGTTTGCAGTGTAATTGAAAATGGCAGTTATGAGGCCTGCACAGATAAAGATCAACACCGCCAGTGGGGGCTTGCTGTTCTACTACCATCTGCCCGTGTTTACGTGTGTGCTAGAGCAGGAGATGAGGCGAGGCTTAGTGCCCTAAATAATGTATTTAATTGACTAAAGTCCACAAATGAGAGATGTATTTATGAATGAGATATGTATGGAAAAAGTTCTATATATGGAAACTCTTTGGAACCACCACCCCATACCATAACCTTTTCTATAATTTCATAACCTTTCTCCTTTTTTCTGGGTTTGATGAATTGACAGCATGTCACTTGATTTGAATTCAAAATCAGTTTCCGAAAGGTCAAAGGTTAGTTAGCATTCATTTTACAGAGGACTGGCAAGGGGTTTAAGATTATGTAAGGCATGTAGATGCCTTGTGTTTTCATCATCAGGCCACACAAGAGCAGGTACATAATCTGGTATTATGAGCTTTGAAGCTAATCTATATGCTTAAATACTGAAAAACACTTCTGTTTTTTCCCCCATTTCTCATGAGCTGAACTCAAAAGATCTAAGACTATTTCTATGTACACAAAGGGCCTATTTCTCTCAAATATTGTTCACAATTCTGTCTAAATTTGTGTTAGTGAGCACTTCTCCTTTTCCGAGATAATCCATCCACCTGACAGGTGTGACATATCAAGATGCTGATTAGACAGCATGATTATTGCACGTGTCTTAGGCTGGCCACAATAAAAGGCCACTCCAAAATATGCGTTTATGTGTGTGATAAAATATGTTTTATCACACAGCACAATGACACAGATTTCGCAAGTTTTGAGGGAGCATGCAGTTGGCATGTCCACCAGAGCTGTTGCCCATGAATTGAATGTTCATTACATGGACCCTACTAATCCGGACTAGAAGCACAATCAGAATAAAAAAAGTCACATGTAAACACGTCCATCTGATTGAATTGGCCAGGCCGGAGGAAACTTTTGGTCGTATTGTAAGGGGTGGCTTATACCTTTTGTAATCCAAGTGAGAGAGAACATTTAAACACTTGGTTCGGATTGGAAAGCGAAACTGGAAAGTACTGCACATGCGCAGTGACATAGAAATAGCGTAATGACATATGATGTACAGAACGAGCTGTTCTTCTGAGACTTGGGTCTCTGCAGAGCAAAAGTGGGCGTTTATCACCATGTGGGTGTTTTCAAACTGCTGGGTGTTTCTAAATCATGCAATCTAAATGATCCCCCTTACCCAACCCCACCCCTAAACCTAACGTCACTATTACATCAACCAATCAGGTATCATGGTGTAAAAACACCCTGATCTGGTAACTCCCATTACTTTCCTGAAGAGACCTATACTTGGTTCTTCCTGTTGAATAAAATATCATAAATAATTGTCCCGTCATTATAAAACTCCCCTTTCACTCAGCCTCTGTGAAGTGGTGAATGAAAACATTCCACAAGTTCTTGTTTAAGAAGCTCATCAACAAACGTGCGGAAAATGTTCTCATCTTATTATAAACATGGATGCGTGTAATTTATGTTGTGTGTTTATGTTCCAGATTCTGACGTCATAGTTCCCCAACTCTATAGGAACACCACTCTTTGCTTAAAGTGCTCGCCATTATTTTTATATAAAGACTTTAACTTTAGTCCTTCCCTCTTTCAGACACACAGGATGCCACTGCCTGCCTGCTGGTTCTCTAATCGATTGCTAATGGCTTCAGTTCCATCACTGCAGAGCAGCTTGGAATCTGGCCCTGGGACTGAATGGAGCGGAAACACCATTTTCAGCTCTATGAGCCGTTATACTGCATCGAGAAGCCCATTCTCTATGCTCCATAGCCCTGCTGATGGTGAGTGCTTGGCTGCTAGATGGCTTTTGACTCTGACTTGCTCTCTTTTTCATTCTGTTGATTTCTTTACAAGTCATAATGTTGAGGGTGCGGAGCAATCCAACATACGGCAAAATATTCTCATCTGATCACAGTGAGTCAATGCATCCGACGATTGCAAATGTCCTTGTTGCTTTCTCTGTTGTGTTGTCAGTAATGTTATCAATAGTAATATATGCATACCCAGAGCACTTTTTTACTACATCCTCTATGTTGGTCCTGTCTTACAGATTGTCAGTGTTTACACACATCATTTGGCTCAGTGTAAGGTCATGCTGGCATTAGAGCTGCAGGCTCTGTAGGATGTTATTCAGCAGAGTGTGTCAGTAACCCAGGCCTGTGTTAATCTGGCATTTCTGCAATTTGGGTTTGTTGTTAATAAACACCTTTGGATTGTGGTCACAGTCACCCTGACAGACCCTAACAGGCCTCCAACCACAACACTACATGCTGCTGATCTTTCCTGATCTGCATGCATTTTAAGTTGGTTTTGTGGTTTGACACAGCCTTTAGCAGTTTAGGATAGTGTTCTCTTTTTTAAAATAATGTTTTACCTGCCACAACCCCTCCCCCCCACGATATCTGCTATTAAATGCACCTTTAGATTTTTCCTGTGAGCCACAGGGTGGCCGCAGGCTTGCTTTTTTACCCGTTTGTACTTACAGTACCTTGTGGGGGAAAACACATTAACATCCCAGACTTCCTCTTGGGAGGCAGCCAGGGGCTTCTGAGTGTTCAGTGTGTGTGGCAGTATGACGTTTCAAAAGACATTAAAATGTGATGGACTGCTTTGAATATGCAACCGTTTACAGAGAGCATCTGAACGAACGATGTAAGCTTAAGAATACTGTTTGTCAGGACATGGGATGGGATTGTAATCAAATGCATGTTTGTTGTGCTTATGACTGTAGATACTGGATCTTTCCTTTGGCTTGCATTTATTTAATAAATAAAAAAAGTGACCAAAATGTGATTAAAAAGGCATATTTTAATAACATCTTTTGTGTTCCGCTGGAAAAATGTCACACAAGTATCGAGCAAAATTGACGAGTGTGTGACTGTTTTCTGAGTTCAAAGTAAAGTGTGACCACATGACACGTGAAACAAATTTATTCAAAATCCACATTGAGGTGGCATTAAACTTATGTTATAATATTCAAAGCACTGTGTACACGACTGCTCACCCAAACCTGTGAAGCTATAAATCATAAGAAGCCTAGAGGAGGAGCCCTGGAGCACAGATAAAAATAAGAGGCGAGAAGAGCATCATGTTATATGAGCAATTCTGGGAATCGCCACATAAGAAAGCATACATTAATATATTGAACTGTTGTGTATGTATGTGCCAGAGAGAAAGCGAGCTCATCCTCTTAGAGCACTGGTTACATGGGCCTGTATGCTCGACAAGAGATCTGCTTGGGGCTCAGAACCGGGAGCTTTGTTGAATTGCAAAGCTAAGCAGTCAACACTGCTCTACATTTCTGAAGCATTCCCAACAGACTCTGCAGTCTTTGAAGCATTTCTGGGCCAGGGATACAGCCTTGTTTATTCAGCGCATCTGGAAAAAAAAGTAAAACGGCACGAGAGAGAGAGCGAGAAGAAAAACGCAGGCTATTTTTTGATCCCTCGATACACTGAAGTGTAACTCTCTTTGACGTCTCAACAGAAGGCCTTGTACTACAGCACTTACTGCCAGATGCCTTGATAGAAACACCCTTGTCAAACAGAAAAAGAAATAAATGCTTCATTGAACTAAAGCTTGGTTGGAGGGGGTGCCCGGGTGTTAGTTCCCACCTTGTGTGTTTTCCCCGCCACGTCGTGTATGTGTGTGTGAGCAAGAAAGTGTTGCTTTAAACAGAAGAAGATTTGGACTGCATCTTAATTTTTCATTACCAGTTTGTAGTTCTTAGACTGATGCTAAGCATTAAATGCAGTTGGTCCTTTCCATGTCACTATTTCGAAAGCAGATGTTTGTGTTGGTTCTTTCAGGCACATCGTCTACAGCGCCAAGGAGAGTATGAGAGGATTTACATTCGGGCTTCTTAATCTGTGTAAGCGAACCTGTTTCAGGATGTAATTCACATGGTATGTCTTTTGATTCGGATTAGTTTGGGCAATCCTCTTACCCGCTGGCTCAGTATAACTTATCACTGACAGGGCTGTCTCGTGGAACAGAGCAAATCCACATATCCATCCCTCCCAGACTTCCAGCCCCTAATTCTAATCTGTCTAAATCTGATCGGAGACTTTAACTTCCAAATACCTCTTGAAAGCCACAGCTCGCTGGGTAGTTCATGTGAGGCCTTTATTTTGATGCAAAATCGTGGTCGAGGAACACTGTGTTCTTTTTGTGCACGAGCAGGGGAGCTTTTGTCATTTTAATGATATTAATCCTGACTTTAATCAGATTCTACTGGGATTGTCAAACCTTCTAGTGTGTTTGTGGTTTAAACTGTTTTCAATCAGTAATTATGACTGTGTTCCATAAGTGCCGTCGCTCCTGACCGTGAAGCATCGGTTATGAGCATGAAGGCATGCATTAGTCCTTTTTACACTGACATGGTTGACAATGACACCTAAATTGGAGTCTTAAAGCCAGTGACCTACTCATATCCAAGTTATCTCCTTGTGGTACCTTCATTTTGTTTGTAATACCTCTTGTTGAAATCGATTTAAAATCAGAGCGTGACTTAAAAAGCTTGTGGGGAACATTCTCGGTCACTGGCCATTTCTGAACTTTCTTTTTTTCCTTAGTGCTTTGACTTAAAAAAAAATACCATGAAATATTTAAATCCTTGAGTCATATTCTTTATCCTTTAAGGTTCTTTATAATTCAATAAACAGGATTAAAGGCAGAGCAGGCATGCTCCACTTTTCTGTGTCAGCCGCCAGGCCACAAACAGGCTCTTATTAAACGTTGTAAGATTACGCCTTAATCTCGCTGAACACATGTTGGGAGGAATAAAACCAATTTTGTTTCAGAAACGGGAGTCCACGGCTCTCTCCGTAATCTCATCGCTGTGCCGTCAAAAGGAAAAGACGCTGTTATGTGTCAAAGGCAATGTGAGGGTGTCTAAGGAGGATGGAATATAAAAGATGTGACATGCGGGGTGATTCGCGATCTCTCTCTCCCACCTCCCACACACACACACACACACACACACACCTGTTTTCCAGTCAGGCCTCCTCACTCTCCCCTCGCATGAGCCTGCTTACTTTAATTTGCTTCCCAATCATGGAGGATTTGGTGCTGTGGTCCCTGCACCCAGTGCGAGGCTGGTGTGAAGATGACGATAAGCTAAAGCCGTAAATCCCTGCCTCAGCTGTCTTATCAGGAGCTGCTGGGGCGAGTGGCATGCTTTAATGGAGGCGGCTCTCTGTCTGGGATTTAACTCCAATCGCATTAAGACTTGCCTTCACCACTGTGCCTGATTTCTCCCCCCCCTCACCTCCTTTTTCATCGTCATCATCATCATCTTTTTACTCTCTTCTCTTCTCTCATGTTTTTTTTTTATTTCTTTTTTTCTAGAAATTCAAGTTGCAGCATGGATGTAGGGAAATTCAACTCATAAGCTCCTGCAGTTAATTCTCCGCTTAGTCATTTGTCTTCCTGCCATTTTTCTGGCTGCTGTTCGACAATGATAGTGAAGAGACGATTTAATAGCAAATTACTTTGCTTGCTTTTGTCCTGATATTGTTCCTTAATGGACTGAAAGGGAATTTGGAACAGCCATTACGACAAGATTGTTAAAGTTGACACTGTAAAAGATATTGGACTTGTCAAAGTGCTTTTAAGACATTGTTAAATTGCATTTTAACATCTGTACTCCTTTTTCACTGAATCTATAGATTAAAATCTCTTTCATCTGAAAGTTTAGTACCTTAGGCTACACTTACACTGTCGGTGTTTGTTATTGACACTGTATTCACTTACAGGTGTGAGTCTGGAAATGTCCTGTTCACACAGCAGCTTACAATACTGGTCAGGTTTTTCACCATACACATTGTTTTACAGCAATTGATGTGAATGTTTATAATAAAATTTATAGCTGCATTTTTAGCAGATTAGAACTGGGCAATATAGTTTACTTTTTTTGAATGATACAAGCAATTAAGCAGTTGAGATATACTATATATATATATATATATATCACCCTATGCAAGTATATACAATACATACTTATATATCCAACTTTATATAAAAAGTTGGGGGATAATATAACTAATTCAGTTACATTTTGTGAATAAAAAAAAAATAGGCAGTTGAAATTTGCTATATAATAGATATCACTCTATGTGAGTGGACTATGTTTTCGAGTAAATTTGATAATAGATCCAACTTTATACATATTGTAGATAATATAATAATACATATTTAATTTTTGCGATGATAAAAACAATCACAAGCCATGATTTGCCAAATAGTATGTATTGTTTTCCGTAAGGCAATAACTACATCAAACTGGATCTAAAACCATCAAAAGACACGTTCACACTGCAGTCCTGAAAATCTACAGGTGTGAGCTTGGTTCTAGAATGTCCCTGTCAGCCCCCATAAAAAACCAAACTGTGTGTGAACATTATTGTGAAGAACTCAAAAACAGGATTGTCAATTGTTTTCTGCTGCAGTGTGACCATGGCTTTAGATGTGTGTGATTGTGACTATTTTTGACTGCTAGTTCTCTGTTAGCGAAGCATCTAACGCAAAGCTCTGTTTAGTTAAAATTTTGAAACACTGTGGTATCAGCCTTTTCTCATCAGGTAATTAGCTTGTAGGCCTAGCTTACATTACCCTTGACCTGACATAGCTGGCTTACCATGTGCTAGAGGCTTAACACAGCTCTAGCATTCTTGGCCTGATACTAATAAGGTCCCATAGCTCAGTCACACGACAATAACCTGTCCCATGTGGCGCTCCAATGCCCAAGGTTGCGTGTAGCTGACAGAAGCCTGGCCAAAATGACAGCGAGGGCTCTAGGGAGAGCAAAACTGCTTTTGGTGTTATCTCCTGTCTCACACGCTGTGACGGTCTCTGTGTTGATTCAGGTGCATCACACACTGGAGCTCAGCTCTAAACTCCTAGGCCAACTCGAACTCTCCGCTGCCTCTCAGGCAAATGCCAAAACAAATCTTATCATAATTAGCAGTAATCCAGCTCATTACCATCTGCCTAATTATCCTATTAATAGCACTTCCTGGGAGAGCTTGTTTGCAACGCAGGCAAATGTTTGTTCCCAAATTAGCAGACAAGAAGACAGCTCCATTGTTCAAACACGGGGCTTTGACAATGCAGAGTAGGCTAGATTAGTGACACACGGAAGGAGGAGTTCTCCAGATCACTCTCTATGGCTCTGAGGTACAGGAGCTCTGTGCCGCTCAAAGCCAGCTGTACTAATCTGATGCTGAATTTGTGCAATCATGAGCATCATCTCGTAAACATGAAATCAAAATTTATCTCATGCACTTTCTTAATGCATGTTTCTAGTTTTTTTGTTATTCTAAAGAAAAAAATATTCATCATTGCAACATTCCTTTTCAAATATCTTCTTACTTTCCATCTATTACTTAAACGACCTGACTACATTTTGGTAAGTAACGCCCACTTTAAGTATATCTCAATTCATAAATCTTGGCCTACATTATTTCTTGTTAAATAACTGTCATCAGACCTAATTTAAAAAAAAATCATAAATCCAATCGGTTTCAGTCGCAAACATTTTAACTAACTGAATATTGATTGTTCTACAGCTAGCCATATATATATATATATATATATATGTATATATATATATATATATATATATATGTATATATATATATATATATATATATATATATATATATATATATATATATGTGTGTGTGTGTGTGTGTGTGTGTGTATGTTGAAGAACATTTCAAGTGTTTTTGTCCATACAATGAAATTCATCCATATAACAACAAAAACCATTGAGACATTTTTCTTAATTTCTTCCCTTTTTTCCACGGAAGAAAATAATATAAACGGGTTTGGAACAACACGAGGGTGAGTTAATCATGACTTCATGAGTATATTTTTGGTAGAACTTTACCAATATAGAGTGTGTAATTAGAAAGGCAGCATCATTACTGTGCTCTAGATGAACCACTTGTGGTGGTGAGTCAGGCACATAGAGACTGTCGGGTTTTGTGATGTCAACTTAGAGAAGCCTTCATTTTCAATTTAACTATAAATGATCATGGTAGGTTTTAATAAAAGCTGGTTTGTGTCCTTGCAGGTTGGGCCAAAGGCCAAGCTGCCACAACCAGAAGTATTGGACCAGGCTCTTCTTTTAGTAGCTCATGCATGCACAAAGAAGACTGATCTTAGTGAAATAGTGTTGCAAAATTTGCTTCAGGTAAGACTCAATACACACTGTTGACAGTGTTCCATTTTAATTTCAGCTCTTCTATTTCTATTTGTCCATCCATTTAATTATGATTGTTATAATTTAGTATTATAAAATATTTTTAGGCGATATTATAATATATTTTTTCTAGTTCAGTTATATTTTGAGCATTGGAGTATACTTACGTTGGATATACATGGCAAAAATACAGATAGTGCTCATTTGCTGAAATTTTCATGCACTGTACTGCAGCCCATGATTCTTGTGATTCTTGAAGAAGAGAATTGTTCCTTGTACATTAGCGGTGTAAAATTAGTGTTTTCCTCAGAATATAAAAAGTGAGTGAATTTAAGAGCCTGAAAGCAATTACTTGACCAACTCTTTCCGCTCTCCAGACTTTAGAGTTCTTTTTTTACGAGTTTACTGAAAACCACTCTTTGTAAACTAACACACACATTGCAGACCAAGAACATGCTCCACCAGCTCTATATATAATGAATGACTCTCTTTCCTCACACTCCCTACCCTCACACACACACACACACACACACACACTCAAACCCTGTCACGGTATAAATAAGCAATTCTTGGCCTCTGGAGCCAGCAGTGCTGTCAAGCCATTGATGTACAACACTCTGGCCTTTGTTCCCCTGTACACAAACATGGTTGCCACATTAATATTTCACAGGAAATTTACTCTCTGCTCCTGATTTAAAGCCCTTTCTTGTTAACAGTGCTGTTTGCCTCATTCAGCCATTCTGAAAGTATGCGGCTTAGAGGCCTACATTTGTCCCTGCCTGTGTCGTTTAGGATCAAACCATATTTATTTTTCATAGCAAGTGTTTTGGCTGAGAGAATTAAGAATGAAGTCTCTTTATGGCCATGTCCCTTAAGTACCCTAATTTGATTCTAATTAGAAATCATTATGCTCATCTGCGGTTTGCTAGTAAGATTAATAATTTGTACATGTTCCGTTGTTTGTTAATGCATGCAAGTGCGATCGCTTGGAAATGGCCTGTTTTTCTTTTGGCCATGTGTCTGTGTTTGTGTTGTGATAAAGTGTAGTGTGATCATTTGTTATAAAGGGAACGAAAGCACTGTAGAGCCCAATAAAAAAAATAAAAATAAAACAAAAAACAAGGGATCAATAGATTCTCCCCGCAAGAGTAAAACATAACAGAAGCAACTAAAGCCTTTTATGAGAGAGAAAATACATTATTCATGGCAAACTCTCTTTTGTTCTGCTTTGTTGTGTCTTATACAGATGGGATTACAGAAGGCTAGATTTTGGAAATGTATGAAAGATTAATACGTGAATGGGGAAATGGCTTGCTTACGAAAGGACTACATAATTATTCTTTCACGGTGAGCAATGGAAGAGTCCCAGAGATGGAGAATCAGGAGCACACTTTGGCTGCAGAGTCGGCCCCGGCCGAGAGTGACCTTGATTTGATAGACACCGCTGAGTCTATGTCTGGAACTTTTTTCTTTTTTTTGGTACCTGTAGATGTGAAATGTGATCTCCGATTGATGGCCTTCTTAAAGAAACCACGATAAGTGAATTTTTCTCGCATGTGTTTCTATGGTGTATTTCTGTTTACTAAGCCTAAGCTGCAACCGAAGCTTAGTGTAACGTAAGATTATCAGCAACGGGGTCACATGAGGACTGTTATCCATGAGTTCATCCACACAGGTCATCCGTTTCCACCCAGTCTGGCCTTTTATAATCACACTGCGGTATTCTGTGCACTATAGGACTGTTTATGAATAAATAACAATTTGAGTTGTGAAACATTTAAAAAGCTTATTGCGGTTCTCTCTTGCTGGGCACTGGGCATTTGTAAACCGACTGATTTTCCATCGACTTCATTAAGGGGCTCTGTTGGAGCGTAATTGGTGCGTCCCGAGGAGCGAGGTTAACAAATCCTTCTGCTGTCCTTGTCCATCATCAGACTCGCATATTAATTGATATGAATGCGCAGGCACAGTCCCGTATGCCGCAGAGATGGGCTGATGAGGCATTGAGTGAACAAAAAAAAACACGGGCGAACAGGGATAAATACAGTCATTAAGGAATCCCGGCGTAAATGAAAATGGATTGATTTATTTTAATTGATTGAATAAAACACAACACTGCCGTAATCTTTGCCGAGACATTTGGAGGAGGACTAAACATTTGTCAGTCTTTATCTATTTTCAATTAGCTGGCTATAATGATTAATTGAGTGCTCAGAGTTATGGATGAGTTAATTAGTGTAGAGAGCTCGTCTCATTAGAGCAGAGTGGCATACTCACCACATGCTGCAAATGCTGCTCAGGGTGGCACTTCTCTTTCTATCTGCACGTGTCCACCTTCTTGAGATTGCTCATTAATGACACACCACTGCTAGCCTTCGTCAACATCACTACCTAGGGCACAGGGTGCAATGGCTCAAGCTGAGCTAAATTCATAGAAGTATAGATAATGGTGCTCCATATCCATATGCACTATCAAAAGTGTGGGGCCTGTAAGATTTTTCTTTTTTTTTTTTTTTTTTTTGTCTTTACCTTTTTCATCCTTTTATAATGTTTTCAAATGTAATATATTTCAGAATGCAATTTATTCCTTTGATTTCAAAGCTGATTGCAGCAGTCATTACTCCAGTCTTGAGTTGCATAGGATCCTTCAGGGAAAAAAAATAATAATAATAATTGGTGCAGAAAAAAAGGTGAATATAGAACATCATGATTTTCTCTAGTGTCAATTCTGATTAATTTAATGTGTCCTTTTTCAATAAAAATATTAATTTATTTTTAAAAAGTCTCAAGGACCCTAAACTTTTGAACAATATTATAAGATGGGTAAAATTAATTCGAGGCCATTGTTAATTTATTTTAGTTTTTGAGTTTAGTAGCTATATTAGTTATAGTTTATATAGTTATAGCTATATTAGTTTTTATTTTATTTATTTCATTAAAACTAATAACTGTTTTCTCTTTCTAGGGTCAATGTGCCATTAGATTTTCTTTTTGTTCTGTACCTCATTCACCTCCTCACTCGCTTTCTAGAGACTTTCACACTCGAGCGATTAGATATTTGTAAGCATTTTAACTGTAATTAAGCTTGATAAGAACAATCTGACTGCGATTGACAAGGAGTGTTCTTTGTCTCCGCCTCCCTGTCTGTCTCGACTCACCTTTGCATAATTCTCTCCAACATCGAGCATGCTGACCACTTCTTAACTCTTTGCTCAGTGTTAATTAAACACACAAGAGCTCAATAATTGAGAGAACATGGCAATTGGATGGCGGATTCCTTTTTATTTTCTAATTATCAAGCCCTCAGGGTGTTACTCCATCTTAATGAAATATGGACAATTTGACAAATCAGTCTCTCCTAACGGCGTTAATGCCAGCTGCATATTCATGGCTTTTTTTGGAAGTCTAATCAAAGTCGTTGTTGGGCCTCCCATGTGAGCATGGCATGGATGTGTGAGCGCGTGTGTGTTTATGTCTCTCTCCTTTGAATGATTCATGCTGTTTAGCCCACAGTTGCTTGGGTGCATCTGGCTCGGGGAGGTGTGAGTCTGGCCAAATGGAGGGGCCACATGGCAGCTCCAGATGTTCAGCTTTTGTATGTGCACAGCTCATCAAAAACAACAACCCGTGCCACCCCTGGGTCTCTGCCATCTGGGGGAGAACCTAACTACAGCTTCCCACCAGCCTGCCGATGCATTATGGGGGATGTTTGCTGCAGCACTGTCGGAAGAAAAATGATAGCACTGTCAGACGAATCTCCAAACTCTACTTTTTCATCTTCTCGGAATCGCGGGTCACGGTGCACAACTGATTGGTATCCATAGATACGCATATCCATGTAAAATCCCAAAGCACTCAGGGAGGATATTTCATGGCCTGCCTCTCTTATCTTCCCTTTGATACATTTTTTATCCACCTCGATTGAAGATTCAGCTCTTTCATTTCCTGTGATATGTGTCCTGGCTTTTCCCTCTGAGCAGTGAGGAACAGATAAAGCCCCCAATAACCAATTCAAAACTACAGAGCTCCTCAGCCGCCCTTCTCCCCACCTTAACCCCGATAATGAATTCATTAGACTTTACAATAGCATCTGGTTGGGGACCAAATGGAACAACCTCTAATAAATACTTTATGGATTGACTGGCTTTCGTAGTTGAGTTTTGGTAATGTGAATGGCTGCCAATAACTCATGTATAATAACAATAACTCAATAACTGCATGCTAGGTTGAAGAGGGGGATGGTACAGATGGAGTGATGCTGTGTGACTGCTGAGCATTCATCAGTCTGTTGCTACAGACGTTTTATGTCATTATCTGTCTAATTCTAATTTGAGCTAATCTAATTTTGCAGCTTGGTGGTACTCATTTATTATCTAATTATAATCCAGACATTTAGCAGAAAGCAGAGAGGGGTATGTTTGCTCCTCTAAAGAGTTGATGGCTGTTGAAGTAATTAATAAGTGAAATGTTTTATTTATTTACCTACATACCTACTTATTTTTGGACCAAAATGTTTTAAAATATACATGTGTCTCTTTAATATGACCACGTCTGACTTCCTTGACCTTCCTGTTGAGCCTCTTTTTTTATTTATTGAGTCCATTGTGTTTACTATATGATGTATATTGGCAATACTGTAACAAGTATTCATTATGTTTAGTAAGCTTTTTATGTTGATAAATGGGAACAGATGCAAAATAAAAAAAAAGAATGCTAATTTCCACTTTAAATGTAACGTGTATATGAAACAACTTAATAAATTGTTTCGAGTTATGAATGGATTGTGTTGTTATCCATCTAATGGGAATAACACTGCTACCATCAGCTGCAGTCTTTCTTTATGTTGTTCAGTATATGTTTGTCACACTAACATATTTCATCAATTCTGGCTTTCATATGGCCCTGCTGTCGCCCTTTTTTGGATCCAGGCTCAGTGCCACCAAATACAAAGAAAGGATTACAGGCAGTTCTATGAGTGAGCCATCACTATAAACTACAGATGGAATTTACAGTTCAAAAGAGATTATAAATATTAAAGAGGAATTTTTAATGATTGGGTTTTGTTCTAGCAGGCAGAACAGTAAAAGAGCAGCACACACAAACTCATAGGATTGGATAAATACAAAGCTTCAAGGTCTTTGCCTGGGAGAGAACTGTATTTATTAAATCGCCTCTTTGTAATATCCTTTAAATAATGTATTATTGCAGAGACTAACAGCTCATCACTGAAACATAGTAGAAGCTCTGAGGAATCAGATGGGAGAGATGTGTTCGGGGTTTTGACTGGCATGGCGCAGAACAGATTCTGCGGATCTTTGGTTAGCGAGTGTGTATCAGTGTGTGTGTGTATTTGTGCATATATTTTCCCTGGTGTTTGCGTATAAGGACTGCCGCGTTGAATTTTACATAATCCAAATTCTTTTGATGATAATCCCCTACTTGTTTTGTGAATAATTCACTTTATATTAAAGAGAACGGCTTTGAAATGCAAACACACACTTTTATAAAGCACTCTTGGGAGGAATAAATGGATGTCAAAATGCAGCCTTACTTTGGTTTAAGTGCCGGCAGATTGAAGTACGTATTTAAGGCAGTCAAAATTCAATTTTGAGCCATCCAGATGAGATCAGATATATATCACATATAATTAGACAGAAAACTGTTTAGAAAATCTTTTTGAATAGTTATCACCACTGTCACGAGAGAATCAGATGCACTTGTACCCTGTAGCAGTGATGAGAGGATTGGTATGAGCTCATATATCTTCTCAGCTGTAATCATGTTTCTCAGTGAGTCTCACTGGTGGTAATTAATGTGCATTGCCTGCTGAGTAAGACAATAATAATAGTGGAGAGCCATTATTGTAGCACACCCCCATACTTCACATATGTTTGGAAGCAAATTACTGACCCGGTCGATACCCAGTGGGCACAGGCATAGATCAATACCTGCTCTCCCAGGGAACAATCTTCAGCTTTAATGACAATACATTGATTTTTAAATAACTGCTCATGTTTCAGAAACGCTAATCACTCCGCTTTCTCGGGGGACTAAGAGTCTCTCTTTTCCATTTCTCTTTTTTTCATCTCTGCTTCTTTCTCCCTCTCTCTCTTATATCTGAGGAAGAATTTGTAAGTGCCCTGAATTTATGTTTTTAGTTGTTTAGTTTTTATAAATTTTATTTGTAACTTTTGGACAAAAAACTATAAGCTTTGCATATTTTTTTTACCATGGTAAATTGAATTATTATCAGTTTATCTCAATTTTTTTTTTTCCCAAAGTTGTAAGTTTATAACTCAATTCTGAAATTCTGAAATTAAAAGTCACAATTACTTTTATTAATTAATTAATGTATTCTATTTAATTTATTATTTTTAATCTGTTGCAGAAACAGCGTCCAGATGCAGGTACCTATAAAGTATAAAAATGCCTTTATGTACAATATATTGTGTGTTCTGTATTTACTATGAACCTGTTTGCATAGCAGCTTAATATAGAGCTAACAATTCATAGTCAAAGTTTTATTGTTTTGATTGTAATATTCTTTATAAATGGAAATTACAATTACAAACAGTATGTGATGATGATAATGTGCAATATTTCTCAAAATAGGTGTTATTTCACTTGTTTTGAATATGCAATGAAAATGTGGCCATTGCCAAATACACATTTTAGAAAACAAGGATGTCTGGTCACTCAACTCAAAGTTAATGTGGTATGTATTTTGCGTGAGCATAAACTATGCTAACACAGCACCCTGACCCAGGTCACAGCAGTAGCACTGAGGCCAGCTGGCACAACTTCACAGTGTAAAGATGTTGTGTTACCGTCTTGACTGACCGATCTGAGTGACTGCACAACATGAATAAATGATCAGAGAGTAGAGGTGAGCCAGGCGACAGCAGGCAAGGCTGGATGGGGTATGACAGGCACACAATCTCAGGTCTTTATTTTATTTTTTCTCTCTAAGGGGACTGACTCAGCAGCAAACAAGTCTCACTGTCGGAAGAAGCCAGACAGCAGTGTTAATTAGAGGAGCAGGAAGATAGAAGTGGCATGGAGCAGGTACAAAAGACACACACACACACACACACACAGAGATAGGATGTCTTGGAGGAATGTGATAGGCAGGTAGTCATGCCTTTTTTTTCAGATTTGATAAATAATTCTGAACTGTTATCAATTTGTAAAGTGGGTGTGTTGTTTTGTTTGTTTTGTAGTTTTTGCACCATTATCAGATGACTGACAATAAGGTTATTAACGAAAAAGAATACTTTTAAAGCATTTATTAATATTTTTTATGTTAATGCTCCTGTCTACATATGTTATTTTTTAAGTTAATAAGTAATTATTCATTTTAACTTTCCAAAATTGTATAAATTGAAGAAGTACTCCAGGTTCAGTACAAGTGCTAAATTGATAGCATTTGTGGCACAATGATTACTAGCACAAAAAAGTAAAAATCAAGGTTCAGGTGAGGGACTTACAATAAGGCTGATGAAACATTTGGCAACTTTTTGAGTAGTTTTGTTGGGCAACTTTTTTTGAGCAATGTTGCATGGACACTTTCCCATTGAGAACAGGTAAAAAATTTGTATCTGGATACTTTAGATCAGTTGTGGGCCCTGTGTATTACCTGGTTGCCCGTTGACGGCAACATTGCTCAAAACTTTGCCCGTCTATTGTCAGCCTAAAAGTAAATGGAACTTTATTATTATTATTTATTATTATTTTATATAAGAACCTACTTATAATTAATTGTATATTATTGGAGCTGGTCATCATGTTAACATGCACATTCTTTCATGATACCAAATGCATTGACTGATGTCATCGAATTGAAAGTGACACTAAGTTATGTAAGGCAGGTTCAAATGGCAGACAGGCATCTTGAGCCATGTGTCTGGGCCGTAGACTGAACTTTCTCTGACAGGTATCACAATGCAGCTGAACACTGAGGTGGGCAGACGGCACCAAAGCCCAGCAAAGCCTCTGCTATTTCTAATGCCACAGATCCACTGACAAATGCACCCACAGACTGAATGACAAATCCCCCTCTCACAGCCTGGTCTAGACAGAGAGAGAGAGAGGTGCGAGAGAATGAGGGGTGGTGTTAAGTGTCTTATTAAAGGAGGATGATTGCAGCTGCGGTTTGGAGCCAGACCTGCCTCATGGCAGTCATCATTAGAATGATCACAAGAACCTCTTGTCGTGGATGGAATCGTATTTTAATCCACATCACATTATTACTGCAGCGAAGGGCAGGTCAGCTCTCAGACACATTTAAGTAGTGACTAAACTCTCCAGAGAGCTTATAATATTCTTGTACCCCACCTCAAACCAACCTCCAGGGAAAAAGAAATGGTCATATTTTACATTAAAGCATTTTCTTCCCTGTATTATACGGCCACAGTACTGAAGAGTCTAATGTAATGCAGCTGCCGAACCTTCAGTGGGGACAATGAATAATGCAAACCTACTTGTTCTTCGGGTTCGGCTGATCTCGGGAGGTTTTTCTCTCTGCATTGTCCATTATGACAGCCTATTATCTGGCCTTCAGACTGCTATCTCTTAGACGTTGTGAACAGTCCATTTGTTATCCCTCTTGCCCCTGGTAACCTTCAACCAACTGAGGAGAATGATTGAGACAGTATTGTTATATAAACATAAGAGCCACAGGCAAAGAGAAATGGGGAGGTGTCACATATAAACCTTACATCCCACAATGCATTGGTGCAGAGAACATTGCGCTATTCTCTCGCTCTCTCACTTAATGAACTTTTTCCTTAAGAGCCATTTAGGCTTTACTGCTTTCTTTATCATGCTAAGGACAAGCATCAACTACTCAAATCATTAAGTACGCTCATGAACCTATATATTAAATAGGACCTTATATATATATATATATATATATATATAGATATATAGATATCTATATATATATTGTGACGAGTCAGCTGCCTCCTCCCTGATTGTCACCGGCACCCCGTCCTAAATCGCCGCCCTTCACCAGGCTCCCGACTGGAGTGGGTGTGAGAGGAGGGGCGCTGGACGAGTCAGGGCTGGCGGCGTGTGATGGGGCACACCTGAAGGAAGTGGAGCCTCATTACCGCCGCTGGTTAAAAGCCCAACGCGCCTCTCCTCAGGAGACCGGTCTCTTCCCTGTGCATGCACACTGGTGTCCTCGTGGGTCCAGGAAGGGTGCGTTGAGGGACTCCCGCGCCACCAAGACGTGAGCTGCCGGACCCGCGATCCGGATGGGAACCGCACCCGTATACACGGCCGACGGGCCAGGATGCCGGGCCGTCCATCCCCTACCAGCGCCGCGGCCAACGAGAGAGACGCGGCCGCTAGGAGAAGCCGCCGCCCCTCGCGCCCCGGACCTAGGAGGGGGAGCGCGTGCGGCCGCCGGACTCCGCCCCTTGCCTGGACCCTTCCTCAATGAACACTGCCCAACCTACACAAGCCCTGCAGCACGACGAGGACACCAGATTCCCTGTTATTTTGGACACTTTCCCCCCTTTGGCCACTTTTATTCCCTTTGTTTTATGATTTCTGTTAATAAAAGCCTCTCCGAGGCCTGACGCCACGCCCACTGTGTCTGTCTTGTGCTCCTCCCGTGACACTGGTGGAGAATGCGGGCAGGCGGAGCCTAGACAGCGCAGTTGGGAAACGTCTGGTGACGTCACTCCCTCTCGCTTGCAAACGTTCGTGAGAACCCAGACTGGGACGGAGGAAAACTGGGGACAGCCTCCCAGCCACACAAGGGGTAAGTGACTTTTCCATTGTCATTTTACCCTGTGGTTGGTTGAGGCTGTCACTAAAACCCGGTTTCTCTGTCCCTGTTCTGGTGCGCTGCGAGAGGGAGGACCGCCCGGAGAGGAATCCCCGCCCACTCCGACCGTTTGGAGCCTGGTTGAGGATGGTAGCACTCCCGTGTGGGCGGCGCCCTGATGACGGGGATGTCGCTTGGGAGGGGGAATGTGACGAGTCAGCTGCCTCCTCCCTGATTGTCACAGGCACCCCGTCCTAAATCGCCGCCCTTCACCAGGCTCCCGACTGGAGTGGGTGTGAGAGGAGGGGCGCTGGACGAGTCAGGGCTGGCGGCGTGTGATGGGGCACACCTGAAGGAAGTGGAGCCTCATTACCGCCGCTGGTTAAAAGCCCAACGCGCCTCTCCTCAGGAGACCGGTCTCTTCCCTGTGCATGCACACTGGTGTCCTCGTGGGTCCAGGAAGGGTGCGTTGAGGGACTCCCGCGCCACCAAGACGTGAGCTGCCGGACCCGCGATCCGGATGGGAACCGCACCCGTATACACGGCCGACGGGCCAGGATGCCGGGCCGTCCATCCCCTACCAGCGCCGCGGCCAACGAGAGAGACGCGGCCGCTAGGAGAAGCCGCCGCCCCTCGCGCCCCGGACCTAGGAGGGGGAGCGCGTGCGGCCGCCGGACTCCGCCCCTTGCCTGGACCCTTCCTCAATGAACACTGCCCAACCTACACAAGCCCTGCAGCACGACGAGGACACCAGATTCCCTGTTATTTTGGACACTTTCCCCCCTTTGGCCACTTTTATTCCCTTTGTTTTATGATTTCTGTTAATAAAAGCCTCTCCGAGGCCTGACGCCACGCCCACTGTGTCTGTCTTGTGCTCCTCCCGTGACAATATATATATATATCTGTTGCACTCATGACTATTTTACAATACAGAAGAAAAGATTGCTACTTCTGTACATTGATTTTGATCCTTTAAACATTTAATTACATATTGTGTCATGTACACAGATTGATAAAGACTTATCTCGAAAATAACTGCTCATGTTAATATATTCATTGTACATTATTGTACATAAAAATAAGCATCAGTTCACCAGAAATAAAATGTTGGATTTACTATTTTTGTTTACAAACCTGTATGATTTAAGGTACAGCAAAAAAAAAAAAAAAAACATCAGTTCATTAATTCATATCATTTCTTATGTTTAACTCAAAAAGAGATGTTTTGATGAATGTTAATGCCGCTGTTTTTCCAGACAGTGACAGTAGATTGGTACCAAAGGGTCACTAGTCAAAATGACTAGAAGCACCAAAAAAAAAAAACATAAAAGTAGTTCATGTAACTCTTATGACAGTATATTCTAAGTCTCATTAAGCCAAATGATTGCTTTGTGTGACACACATTTTATTTACTGTTAATAAGAGCAGCTTGGATGCTATAAATATCCTCTTTAGTGTTCCACATAAGAAATAAATTCATATAGGTTTTGAAAAACATGGTGTGTAAATTAAGACCATAGTTTAACTGTACTGTTCAGATAAAAGTGTAATCTCATATCAACACCTGCCCTGGCAGTGTGTCAAAAGATATAAATCCAAAATTAAGTATCTGAGATGTACATGTGATGTGTATACAGACATGTCACTGGTTTGATAGGTCATTGGTTTTCCTGTGTGTGTGGGGGGGGGGTGTGTGTGTGTGAGAGAGAGAGAGAGAGAGAGAGAGAATGAGTGAGTGAGTGATTGAGTGAGGTAGAGAGAATGAGTGAGTGTGAGAGAGAGAGAGAGAGAGATAGAGAGAGAAAATGAGTGAGTGAGTGAGGTAGAGAGAATGAGTGAGTGTGAGAGAGAGAGAGAGAGAGAATGAGAGAGAGAGTGTCTTTGTCTGTTGGGCTTGATTGTGTCATTAGGTGAGGCCTTGGCATGACACTTCAGCCTTCTTGGATCAATGCCAGTGGCAGTTCTTAAATGAATGTAGCTTTAGCATTGCAGGGATTTATCTATAGACTCAACCTGAGTCCAGGGAGAGGGAGAGAGAGAGAGCCTTATCTACTGACCTCAGTAATTACCCTGTCCTGCAGCTCTAATTCAAATGTGTTCTGACTGAGATAATTGCTTATTGGAAAGCCCAGTTGAATCTCACAATAATCACCAGTAACCCCTGCTGTGTGTATGTGTGTGTGGGGGGGGGGCACAGGTTTATCACCACTGGCACTAGTATGCTACCCAGGTCTTTCTATACTGGTTAGCGTCTTGCTGTTTAACGTGACAGGAAGAATAGAAAGTACCGTTTGCGTTGTGTGCGCCGCCTGGATGGTAATCCTGTCGCGGTCCCGCATGGCTGAGTCCGACTAATCAGAGGGCTGATAATATCAAGACAGAAATAGAGAAAGAGAATGAGGAAGCGAAGGGATGGGATGGATATACTTATCTAGTTAATGAGAGGCCAAACATGGCCAGTCTCCACGGGGAGAGGGTAAGGCCAAGGAGCCATGAGGGGATGATGGTCTGCACACTGGACAGAGCCACTTCTGTGCGGCATAGTCCCTGTGCCGGTCATTATATCAGCATCATTTTGGCCACCCACTACTCACAAACACACACACACACAAACACACGCATCTGCTGATTAATTCATGAACGGGGAAAGAGTGTGTCTGCAGAGACCAGCAGCTCACAAACCATTCCCTGGCTTCAAAACAGATGTGGACTGCCCCACCGCCCGCCTCATCTATTTGGCAAGGGGACTGGGTAAAAAAAAAAAATCAGTGATACAGATGTGTTGTGAAACATTAATGCTACTGCGGCATTTCCCCCACAGTATAAATGAAGCCCAGCCAATTCCACACGTCTTTTATTTGTGTTTACTTTTATTTTAATGCGACGCTTTTCATTGTTGTCTGATGAAGAGACCTAAAGACACCAGGCGGTCTCGTGTGCTTGTTGGTGCGATGCCCACACGTGTGTGCCTTTATCGAGATGCCGCAGACATGCTTTCTAATGCCGCCCGAGGGAGGGGCTCGCTGGCACAACCAAACAGGAAATGGGCCTGGATATGGATTGCTCCAATTGAATTAAAAACATTAGCTCTAGAACGATGGGGGTTCCTCGTGGAAAATGTGGGGAATTAATTTGATTGCAGGAGTATGGAGAACCGGCTCTAATGGAGCATTGGGAGGGAGAGACAGATGGGAAGCAGGAAAGAGACAAAGGAAAAAGCAGCGCGTGAGCGGTTTGAGAGAGCAAGAGATAGGACAGACATACAGACAGACGGGCAGGAGAGGGGAAGGAGGGGCGTGCGGAAAAGCCAGAGAGTTTCAAATTACCTGTCATCATGGGCAGCTCCATATATGATTACCCATGAGAGCTTGGAGTGTGGAGCTCATTTCCAGAGAGAGGTCAGATGAGAGCGAGTGTGTGTGTTTGTGTGGTAGGCTGACTCGGCTTATCCCATGCCCCATCATGCACTTCATTCCTCGAGTCTCATTATCCCTGATCTCTGGGTGCAAGGGGTCGAATGCGCTCTCCTAATGATCACACACAACCAATGATTTTTCAATTAAGATAAATGGTTTAATTGCAAACTATTAATCCATTCATTTACTTGAATGGCATGCTCGCTCTCTCTGTCTCATTTCATCTCCTGTCTGGTTTGTTTACACAGGCAGCGCCTCCTCCCTCTAACGTGTGTGTGTGTTGTAGCTTAACAGGATGCTCGGGAGCGCAGGAGGTCAAGTAATGGCAGCCCATCTCTGGTTTCACCTCCACATGTTAGTTCTGTTGACAGCGCCGTGAGGGGGTGTGAAACAGACCCCAAGGCCGGTGAAAATAGATTAAGCTTGAGTCCCCTGTCTCTTTCTCTCGCGGTGTGTGTGTGTGTGTGTGTACTGGGGGCCATCAGTGCCACATGGTTACAGTCCACCAGGCATGGTCAGCCATGCGTAAAGAGAGGGGGGAACTGACAGCCTCCAACAAAAGCCGCATGACAACTGAATGCTATGTTTGCCAGTGATTGTAATGACTTATTATAATTGGTCTGCTTATCTTATATAATACACAATTGTGCATGATTGGATTGATTCCAATTTTTTGTTTCCCCTTCACAATCTTCCCTTACCCTCTTTTTGTGTGTGTGTGTTTTTTTTTTTTTTGTGTGCTTGAATTAGGATGACAGTGTGTAATTGATGTGACAAGCCAGAAACACTTTCGCCATCCTCTTTTTGTAAGCAACAGGATGTGTTTGGCAATATTTTGTAATATTATTAGGTTGGAATGCATTCTGCCTCATTATCGTGGAGTTGGAAAAATGTAACTCCAAATGAATCATTAAATTATTCTACTGACATGAAGCAAGCAGTTCTAATTGGCAAGGCTTTAAATGTTATCTGTCTTTCTTTTTTTCCCTCAAGAGCTGATGAATGCCCGCTTGGATTGACTTTGGTGGAGAGTAAGGCGAGCTTTACTGTTAAAAAAGGCTAAACGGTTGACAAGCATTTGCTTGTACAGTAAGCCTGCATTATGATGCTTGGGCATGAATGAGGATGTGAAGCCTCACCAGATCCCCTCACTGCACAGGCGATGTGATGGTGATAAGATGCTCGGGCTGAGTTACGCCACTGATGTCTCTGATACAATGGGGTTTTTGGAGGGGTAATCACTGACAGCAATTATCTGACATCTGTTAAAAATTATGTTGTCATATTTTCCATATCTGAAAGATGCCAGTTAAACACCTAGATTTTAGTTAAGTAGAAGTGAGTGGGGTAAGCTGTGTCTTTTTAAAAATGATTTCAATTGTCCTCTAATAAAGAAGATTTTTGGATTTATGCTATCCAGTGAAATTTGAAAGAAATTGCAAGAATTGTCTATAACATTTAATTTATAACAACATGGGGCAATGACATCCTGTGCTCTCTCTTTCTCTCTCTCTCTCTCTCTCTCTCTCTTTCTCTCTCTCTCTCTCTCTCTCTCCGTCTCTCTCTCTCTCTCTCTCTCTCTCTCTCTCTCTCTCTATTCATATATATATTGAATTTTCTATCCATTGCATATTATTTCCAGAAGCATATTAATCAGCACAACTGTTTTTGACATTGATAAAAAATAAGAAATGTTTTTTGCATAGCAAATTAGCATTAGGATGATTTCTGAAGGATCATGTGATTTTTGCCATCACACTAATAAATCACCATTTGAAATTGTAATATTAAACAAAATTACTGATTTTGCTTTGTTTTGAATCAAATAAATGCAGCCTTGGTGAGCACATTGTTATTATTAATATTATTATTATTGTTTATCACTTCGTATCTTGTGCTTCTGCATGATAGGCCTTGTTAACCCCCAACCCCCCCCCCCCCCCACCTTGATTTTGTGCTTCATATGGCATGTCACAGCACTATCCAGCTTAATGCAAAACCACACAGTGAAGGACAAAGGATCTGCGATTAACAACTATTATCCAACATCAGTGCACCGTAATGACTCTCAAACAATGGTAGAAACAGTTAAGGGTTAGTTTCAAGTATACACACACTCACACACATGAGCACTCTCTAATGGACGCCAGTTGCAGCAGATCTTCTCATCTAATGGTGGGTATGTGCTTTGATCAGCAGTGTCACAAACTGAAAATCCTGCACAACGAATGACAAACATCAGACCCATTTAGGATGACATATTGGTCTAGGCTGTCCAAGACTTGAATTGTGGTGGGTAGATATTTTTATGTGTCTTCTGCTGTTCTGTACTATTCAGAGTTTGTTTCCTGTATTTATAGGTTATGAGCAGTAGCGTTCTCATCGGTGGTTTGTGGATTTGGTGTGCGGTGGCTCTCTGTGTCATTTGAGTGATTTGCAGTGAGATTTGTAGTGATAGCCATCAGATCAGTTCAGCCTCCCCCTGCAGATTATGGACCGCTATAACTGACGATTATGATGGCAGGTTGCTGTTGGGGAGAGATAAGCGATTACACATGAGGCACAAAACTTGATAAATGATTTCTGTGTGTGTATGTGAGTGTGTGGGTGGTTGAATACGCCTGAAGTTTTATTGGATGGTCTTATTCTCCATCAAACCTGCAGGGTCTGACTGAAGACCAACTACGAGATCAGTCACAGAACCACCTCTTAGGACTTGTGGTTTTAATACTACACAATATGTCAGCTGTGAGCTGTGAAGCAGTAGACTGAAAAAAAAATTATAATAATTTGTGAATCACATCCTAGTGACTGTGAGTCACAGTTTTTAGAAATGCTTAGGCAAATGCTTGTAAACCTCTGAATTGACTTAGGTACAGTAACTGCTCTGAAATGCAAAAAATAAAATAAAATCTAAACCTACTAGTAACAAACAGCAGCTAGAGTGAGTAAATGATGACAGAATTTTCATTCTGGAACTGAACTGCTCCCTCCTTGGACTGACTTTAAAACCTAATATACAGTATATGGCATATAGCAATTGACTCCAGATGAAATTTTTTCTCACTACTTCTTTTTTCAAACTTTATTGTAATGTTTTACACAATTATAAAGGTAAAATTGCAATGGGATCCTATAATATTTTTTGAGAAATATGATATTATTGCATAAAGTGGCAGCCTTTTCCTCTTTCTCTTTGTTTTCTATTTCTTCTGTACTTGTATATGCCATTAATAATAATAATAATAATAAGCAATACTTCCTCTTGGAGGAAAAAAAATCACACCAAAATGAAAAATCTGTCATGATTTACTCACCCTTGTGTTGTTCAAAACCGGTGTGGCTTAAAGAAGATAAGAATGTATTTTCGTCAATGTGGTTCCTGAGATGAAAGAATGGCATTCAGGTTTGGAACTACATGAGGGTGAATAATAAAATTGATGATACAAATCTTTAGTCAATATAGTTATGTGGGCAGCAAAAAAAGTCAATATGAACAGTATTGGTTGGCTTTTATGACAGATCCATTTCTGGTTTATCCAAATTGTGTGTTTTTTTTTTTTTTTGGCATAGGGTTAAGACTTTAGGTTTGTAAACAGTGACCTTGAGCCCACTCTCCATGTTTCCACTCTCTCTTTCTTCCCTGTCTTCTTGCGTCTCCCCTGAGAGTGCTTTCTTGCCTAACCTCCTGAGTGAGACTCACATTAGCTGACATTTCCAGCAGCTCTGAGCCGAGTCTGCTCCCTGCCAGAGAAGAGCAGATTTATCACACCCAAATGTGCGCCACCTGTCTGCCTCCCTCCCCCGTGCCACCTCACCACTGCCACCAGTCACCATTATGGCATGTCGCTCAACGGGAAGCGGTAATACCCTCTCCGTCTCTCTTATCATAAACAGCCAATGTGTCATTTTTATTAAGGTTGAGATATGAGACTGTGGCTTACAGATCATACTGCCTTGGCAGATTTCATGCTTGACATATGCACATGCACCGCAAAGTCAAAATGAAACCTGGCATATCAGAAGGTTTCATTTTAAATCTATTACTTGAACATATTCGCGACTAAAGAGCTTTGCTGCATGTAATATCATGTCATGAAGGTGGCCGTACATGTAATAAAAATATTAAACAGTCAGATCTGCCTTGCATTAATAAAAGCAGGTTAAAAAAAGTAATTGCATTTGCTTTGACATCCCAGGATCCTCGACAGCGATTCCCTTAGGTTTGAAAACCTTTATACTTTCTTGTGGTTTTCTGCTATTGCACCTGCTAAACCCCTGCTCAAGGTTTCTAACGACAAAGATTCATATTTGAGAAATAAGGAGGGTCACTCTATTCGAGGACAGGTTAGGAGCGCATGCAGAATGTGTGCACACAGGGAGACAGATGGCCTGGCACTCAAACAGAAAGGTCATAGAGGCAACAGTGTCCATGCTGGCTGTGCACATTCATTAGGAGGGCAAGAGAGCTGCGGGAACCTCCAGAGCACAAATTAATCAGCTCTGCATGGGATGTATGGGGCCTTTAATCCATCACACTCTGCATTCCTCTGATATATTAAGGTTATTAATGAAGACAAATTTGGATTTTATTTAAAACCGTGATATATGCACCCGTGAGTAATGTGCCACAATTGGGAGCTATTTATAAATTAATGAAAAGTGAGATATATGGGAAAAGATGTAATACTCACATTACTTCAAGAGAAAGTGCTAGCGTTGCTCATTAATCAAATGAGTTGCAATTGATGTCAATAGATGTAAATAAACATGTCGGTAATTAATTATTTATTATATGCATGTGCGTGTATATGTGTATTATACATTAATTATTTATCTATGTTTATTTTAATTCATAAATATATTATGTTTAATTAGCTAATTTATGTTAGTTATTTTAGTAAGTTATATTTTAATTATCACAAAAGCACTACTTAATATTACATTTGTTAGACATTAACTTCAACCAAGAAGTTGTTCATTTTTTTCCATGTTAATTATTGCATTAATAATCTTATTGAAATGTGGCACTGGTTTAATAGTCAGCATATTATCTTTTCATTTCTGTGATTACAGACATTTTGTAAAGTTATATTCTTTTAATAATCAGTCTATTGTTTTATTTTCATATCTTTAAACATTAGTCTATCACTGGCTAACAGTCCAAAAAACATTCCATTAAGCAACTTGGCAATCTGTCCGAGGATACATTTACATTTTTTAAATGTTTGGTCTATGAACACGTCATTGGCTGTTTTATCATGTCTTGCTGCTTTTTTGGCACTTCTCACCATAAACTATACATATTTAAGACACTCTGTCAATTTAAAATCATTTTTTGAGTTTTAGTTTCATTCCATTGCACTCCATCCAGCTGTTTTTGAACGCGAAAACACATCCAACTGGCAATTGACAGCCCTAATTTGTATATAATTAGCATATTACACATCACTACACATTATTAATTGTGTGATTGTATATTATGTTTTACTGTATGAATGTGAAATTTAATAAAAAAATATATATATCTCAAAACAAAACCAGACTATAAGCCTTCAAGAGCAGAAAAGTGAGAAAAAGAATGGTGTATCAAGAATTCATATTTTATAAAACTACAAGGGAAGGTAATATCATAGCTTATTCTCACTTTTTTTCCTAATCTCTTTCTATATCCTTTGTGAGTGTGTCTGCAGGCTGTGGCAGGTGAGAATTGGGGGTGAGAGTTCTAAGAATTCATTATAGACAAATGATTACAAATCTCTCTCCAATGAGCTTTTTTAATCAGAGGTGGCAGTGGAGGGTGTTAATTCATTCTGTAGAAGGGAAGGAAGGAAGCGGAGGAAAAGAGATTGGAAGGGTAGTCTCTGTTCTCATGGGCTCCTGGGCTTCTATAATTTAACCAGCGTGTGCAGGAAGAGAGAGACCGCGCTCATATCTTCCCTGCAGCCCGCTGCACTTAAGTCCACTGTGTAGAGGAAAGCATTTACAGGCTGATTATGTTTTTGGATCTGAGGGAGAAACTAATTAGATTTGCTATAGACGTTGCAAGGCCTGATTTGATCTCAGGTTGGAAGATCACCAGAGACTAAAGTGCATTTGTAAATCAGGATTTTGCTGATTTGTTGTGTAAGAAACTCAATCTCATCACGCATCCTGTTGGAAAGCCCTTACGCTAAGTCCACGTCTTATTTGTTTGTTGGAAATGTAAATGTAAGATGTTAATGACACTCAAGCTGTTAACTTAAGCTGAAAATAAGCCCAAAAGACTTGTTCTCCCCCTTTCCGTGCCCCATTCCTTTTATTTCTCTGCGAAAATCAAGGCTTTGGAGCTCAGTGCTGGAATGAGCGGCTCCCAGATGCCATCCCTGCTTAATAGTGTCTCTGAGCTCCCCTTACCACCCAGGTTGGCACCCACTACAAAGAGTGAGGTTGGCAGAAGCTGTGAGAGACTGAAGGAGATTTCCACACATGCTGCTTAGACTCAGTCCATACTGCATTCATTGAGGATTAGTCCTCATCACAACCTACAGTCCTGGTTCATGGCCCTCAGCGGCGCTCTTTAAAAGCCCGCTTCCTACCTGGTGCCAACCGTCTGCCTGGGCCATTTATCTGGCTTTATCTGATATGCATGACCTACTGTTAGAGCCCCAGGGCTGGAAGACACATTAGCAGATAAAAGACGAAGGATATTGCTTTTATATACGGCTATGGGAGAGGTTAGTGGAAATGGAATCCAAGTGGACGTATATCATTATTATTTTTTTCTCTCATCTGTTTGGGTGCATAGCATGACCAGGATATAATTGAGAGCGACTTTATGGTCAGTCTCTTGAATTAAGTTGCTAAAACATGTCCATTTGCAACATAGGTCACAGTTATTATTCTGTGCTGTTATACGTCATTGATTCAATGAAAAGCCGTTTACTTCTTTAGGCCAAGAACACTAACTATAATGGTGATAACTATAACAATAACTATATTCCACACCAGTGCATGATAATATTCTATTTATAATAAGAACACATACCAGTTATGTCATCTACTGATGGATTCTGATTGACTTTCAATATTTTTATCGATTATTGGCTGAAACAATATATATATTTCAGTGTGATTCCAGCAATGTTCCTCTGTGCCATTATTGTTATAGTTGTGGTGTGGACGGTGCTATTCTTTTAAATGTAGGAACCATATCTTTATCGTTATCGCTATACTTTGTTGGAATGGGCCTTAAAGGAGAGTTCACCCAAAATAGAAAAATCTGTTCATTATTTACTTTTGTATGACTAACTTGAAACAAAATAAACTATGCAACATTTCATTCAAGCATAATACACGACACAAAGCAATGTGTAATTCAAACTTTGTTTCATTAAAATGTAAAATTCCTTCATATTAACATGGAACATTGGGTAGTGTTTTCACTGACCTTTCTTAGTGTGTACAGTCAAAAACTGTTCAAAAACAAAATATCTTCTTTTGTTTTCCACAGAGAAAAAAGCAACATGAGTTTGCATAAATGATGAAAGGAATGTCTTTGTGTGTGTGTGTGTGTGTGTGTGCGTGCGTGCGTGTGTGTGAACAATCCATTTAGAATTTGGTTGAATTATCCCTTTTAATACCATAGAAACAAGTGTGCTCTAATTCATTTTCTCTTTCATTTCAGGCTGTATTTCACTCCACTCCAGAACAGAGTGCATTCTAGCAAAACTTTCCAGTGCATCATTGTAATGTAGCCTTCCTCTCTGTAAATAGCTTGCTTTTAGACAGATTATTATGAGAGTTTAATGCCACGTGAATCGAGAATTTAAAAAAAAACCCGAGCCAAATGAAATGGCCAGGCGAGTGAACTGGCAGCCATCCACGTTATAAGTGTAAATATAAACAGCATTAAACTAGGGTTGCAAATATTGAGTCCCTTGATACTAATGAGAGTGCTTTGCAGAGAGTGGGCTAGGATCACTGAGAGGCCTTTCATTCTGACAGATGCAAGCAGATTTTTGCTGAAACTGGATCTCGTTGCAGGAGCATCCCAGTGCGTTATTTTTCCTGTTGTTTAGGAGCAAGGCCAGCCTCCTGTGGAGAGGGCCTGTTATTTCGGTCTGTTGCGGTCTGTTCTAATGACCCCACCCACTCAATCTCATGCTCAGGAGGGCAGCATGACCGTAAATGTGTTGATGTGAAATCATTATAGCGTGTCAGCATGTGGGCTGCGGTTCTGTCAGAGCGCACAGTTTCTAAAAGAACCAGAGTTCACTACACAATAATTAATGGGCTGAACTTTCCAATGATATAGTACAACTTTCCTGGCAATGGCTATACTTGCATCTGCTACGTGGGCTTAGGAGGGTCTTTGTGGGTAAAAAATATTTACCAAGGTGTCATGCAACTGATCTTGATATCCAGTTACCTGAGTGTTGAGAGATGGTCAGGGAACTTTGAACTCCATTAGAACAAGTACAGTGCATGCTGATTTTCTTAGGTTACCAGGGAGGGCAAATGCGTAAAAGAGTTTAGGCCTGTTTACTCCAAAAACCTTATATATATATATATATATATATATATATATATATATATATATTATTATATATTATATTATTATTATTATTATTTTATTTCAGCTAGTTGCCAAAGCAGCATTTCCCATTTTCATTTAGTTAAACTTGATTTACCAAAATAACTAAAACTAAAACTGAAATAAAAATTTCAAACAAATGTAAAATTTACAGAAATTATAAAAAAAGTGTTAAAGTTAGAGGGTCAAATAAAGATGGAAGAGATGTGTTTTAAGCCGATTCTTGAAGATGGCTAAGTACTCAGCTGCTCGGATTGAACTACAATAAAATAAAAATGGAAAATACAAAAAAGAATATACTATAAATGATAATGTACCCCAAGTATACTAAAATAACACTGCAATTCCCTATTCTCATAAAATTAGAGTGATTATAAAAATTGTATAGTTAACTTTGTTTTATTTGTAAGTCCATTCCATGCCAGTGATGTCATCACTTTTGTGTTCTATGGAATACATGGTCAAACAGGTCTGGAACACTATGAGAAATTATGACAGAATGTTCATTTTTGGGATTAACCTTTCCTCTAAGTTCACGTGCTACTTGTATTATCAGTGTAACATGGTTTACTAGAATCACTTTCATTGATGATCAATACAAGTATTATAGTAAACTATATGGCACTATTTGTTGGTCTACCTGGAGACAGTTCTGTGTGCCATCACATGAGTAATCGAGTCCTGCTGAGCTGTAGAGGGTGGCATGAGGATGAAGGGGTACAGTTCTAGGGTGCTGAAAACCAAGCTCTCAGGGTACATTGGAGCACTTGTCTTTCACAGCAGGGCACTGTTGTCACCTCTTCTCTCTCTCTCTCTCTCTCTCTCTCTCTCTCTCTCGTTCCCCCATCTCCCTCTCTGTGTGTGTGATAAGGAAAGGCTCTGAGCAGCTGAGGTCAGTGCTGGTCGACAGCGAGGGGATTGTGTTTCTCTGCTCTCCCTGCTGTAAATGAATCCCACTTTGGCAGGAACAGCCTTCACACTTTATGTGAGTAGCTGACGCAATGAGGCCACAGACCAGTTTTGTCAATCTCAACAAGATTTTAGGTTTAATTCAAATAATGTACAAGGAAAATTATATATTAGGTGCTGCATTTAAAGCATTTAGTAATCTTGATTAATGTTAATTTATGCACACTACCATTCAAAAGCTTCATCAAAAAATATATTATGTATTTTGGTTTTCACAAAAGAAATATTAAGCAGCACAGCTGTTTCTGTTTGATAACAATAAGTCACAAGACTTGAGTAATGGCTGCTGAGAATTCTGCTTTGCCATTGCAGCAATAATATATATTTTTTAAAACATTAAAATAGAATACAGTTATTTAAAATTGTAATAATATTTTATAATAGTAAGTTTTTTACTGTATTATTGATCAAATAAGAGCATAAGAGACTTTCAAAAACATTTAAGAAAAACTTTGCCGACCTTAATTTTGAATGTGTATGCTAATGCTAACATTTCAAAGTTTATAATTATGTATATAAATAAATAAAAATGTTAATTAATAAAATAAGTATAAATTAACATGAATAATGAACAACAGTATATTTATAAAGTAACATTTAAATAGATAAAATAATTTATATATATATATATATATATATATATATATATATATATATATATATATATATATATATATACAGTATTGTTCAAAATAATAGCAGTACAATGTGACTAACCAGAATAATCAAGGTTTTTAGTATATTTTTTATTGCTACGTGGCAAACAAGTTACCAGTAGGTTCAGTAGATTGTCAGAAAACAAACAAGACCCAGCATTCATGATATGCACGCTCTTAAGGCTGTGCAATTGGGCAATTAGTTGAAAGGGGTGTGTTCAAAAAAATAGCAGTGTCTACCTTTGACTGTACAAACTCAAAACTATTTTGTACAAACATTTTTTTTTCTGGGATTTAGCAATCCTGTGAATCACTAAACTAATATTTAGTTGTATGACCACAGTTTTTTAAAACTGCTTGACATCTGTGTGGCATGGAGTCAACCAACTTGTGGCACCTCTCAGCTGTTATTCCACTCCATGATTCTTTAACAACATTCCACAATTCATTCACATTTCTTGGTTTTGCTTCAGAAACAGCATTTTTGATATCACCCCACAAGTTCTCAATTGGATTAAGGTCTGGAGATTGGGCTGGCCACTCCATAACATTAATTTTATTGGTTTGGAACCAAGACTTTGCCCGTTTACTAGTGTGTTTTGGGTCATTGTCTTGTTGAAACAACCATTTCAAGGGCATGTCCTCTTCAGCATAGGGCAACATGACCTCTTCAAGTATTTTAACATATGCAAACTGATCCATGATCCCTGGTATGCGATAAATAGGCCCAACACCATAGTAGGAGAAACATGCCCATATCATGATGCTTGCACCTCCATGCTTCACTGTCTTCACTGTGTACTGTGGCTTGAATTCAGAGTTTGGGGGTCGTCTCACAAACTGCCTGTGGCCCTTGGACCCAAAAAGAACAATTTTACTCTCATCAGTCCACAAAATGTTCCTCCATTTCTCTTTAGGCCAGTTGATGTGTTCTTTGGCAAATTGTAACCTCTTCTGCACATGCCTTTTTTTTAACAGAGGGACTTTGCGGGGGATTCTTGAAAATAGATTAGCTTCACACAGACGTCTTCTAACTGTCACAGTACTTACAGGTAACTCCAGACTGTCTTTGATCATCCTGGAGGTGATCATTGGCTGAGCCTTTGCCATTCTGGTTATTCTTCTATCCATTTTGATGGTTGTCTTCCGTTTTCTTCCACGTCTCTCTGGTTTTGCTCTCCATTTTAAGGCATTGAAGATCATTTTAGCTGAACAGCCTATCATTTTTTGCACCTCTTTATAGGTTTTCCCCTCTCTAATCAACTTTTTAATCAAAGTACGCTGTTCTTCTGAACAATGTCTTGAACGACCCATTTTCCTCAGCTTTCAAATGCATGTTCAACAAGTGTTGGCTTCATCCTTAAATAGGGGTCACCTGATTCACACCTGTTTCTTCACAAAATTGCTGACCTCAGTGATTGAATGCCACACTGCTATTTTTTTGAACACATCCCTTTCAACTAATTCAACTAATTGCCCAATTGCACAGCCTTAAGAGCGTGCATATCATGAATGCTGGGTCTCATTTGTTTTCTGAGAATCTACTGAACCTACTGGTAACTTGTTTGCCACGTAGCAATAAAAAAATATACGAAAAACCTTGATTATTCTGGTTAGTCACATTGTACTGCTATTATTTTGAACAATACTGTATATATATATCCAAAAAGTCTGCATGCTTAAATATAAATTGGAGAATAGCAGGTCACACCAGACATGTCAACACCATTTCTGGCATGCAGCTCTCCTTTACCCTTGCTCCAAATTCACCTTTACAATGATTCCTTTTCACTTTCACATGCTACCGGAAAAGGCAACAATCAATATTACACTGCTTGGAAAAGCTAACATGCGAATATGTGAGTAGCTTCAGAGCTAAATGTTTTTTTCGCCCCCCTCCCCAGAGGTCCAGAGCAGTGTTTGTGTATTTTAAGTGCCTCTGAGAATATAAAACTAGCAGGAGTTCTAACAGGCCGGGGCAGACTGTGGGTGTCTGGTATCATGTTGAATTAAAACTCTGTCAACACACCGAGTATGGCAGGGTCACATTTCATCCCTATAACTCCACCCTGCAGTTATATGTGTAGATGAACATAGTTGCCTACTGCACATCAGACACACACAATTAGAACCCTGTGATCTGCGATGGGATTGCACTTTTTTTATATATACTTGTCTTTTGCTTTTGTACAGTTTTGTAAGGTTCGGTTCAGTACACGACAACCGGAGATGATTTTCGATCCAAATTCCCCTTGTCACCGACTGTCAAGCTTTGTTTACTGAAAATTCCCCGTACAGATGTACAGTGGGATTGAATGCCATTCCTAATTGATGACATCAAATGAGAAAGGATGACATCTTTTGTCGGGCTGCATTACTGTCAGTGTGAATTATTAAGGGTCTCTGGGGGGGTTGACAGTTGTTGCTCTGTGGTGCTGTCTTTGAATACTGATGTGTTACGACACCGCGTCATGTCTATAAAGGGGTGTTTCTGCTTCAAGGTTGAGAGGCACAGCCCTCACCCTTTCTTTCTCTCTCTTTGTCTTCCACTGTTTATATAACTCTCTCAACCACTTCGGTTACCAATCCATCTCTCTTCCTCTTTATCACATTACTGCAGGGCTGTGCTTAGAGAAGCAACAGCATTAGAGTTAGTGAAAATCACTTCCAGGGCCCGTCTGCCCCCCTTCTCCTGTATGGATACATAAAGTTCAGCCTTCGTCTTATTAGGCCTGACAGCTCTACCACTGTTCCCCGCTCACTCATACATTATAAACAGCTAAATCTCTCACCGGAGAGAAAACTGCTGGTCTTAAAGCAGGCATGTGTGTTTAACGGAGCCTTACAGGCACAATCAAACTGACTAATACGTGGGTTGATTTAATTCTCACGTTCTGATTTGTACAATCTGCAGTTCACTGGTGAGTTGTATATGTGCACACATTGTATTTTTCCCCTGGAGATTGTTGCTTGAAGGGGACATCTGTCTGCGACTCTGTCGGTGCACTATAAATATGCCTATGCGGTAAGGGTGTGTGAAAGTGCACGTGTTTGTGTATGTGTGTGACAGAAAAAAGTTGATCAGATGGTTTGAGCTGAGCTCAACTGCATACCTGCTACCCACTCTGTCACCTCCATAGAGCCCTTCATTGTTCGTCTGTAGCGACTCCCTCCTGTATGCAGGTCCAGACATGGCTGAGCCCCAGGCAAAACACAATCTACACATAAAAACACTGGCACACACAGGGGAAGAAACAAACTTTGGCCCGTGTAAGCAAATAAAGAGACTGTATTTGGAAGGCTGGATGTGGAACGAATAGTACACTTCAATTGCAATGAAAAATCATATATTATCTAGTATTTCGTATATATATATATATATATATATATATATATATATATATATATATATATATTTAGCATTTTTTTGTTGTTGTTGTCTGCTTAGTGCTCAATGCTATATTGCATCTTCAGCTTTTTGACCTTAAAAATAACTGAATAGCCCCCGATAAATGAGAATTAGGGTTTTGTGGCTTTTAGTCGATGTTCATGTCTAACACACTCCTAGAAGCTGACAAACTTTTAGCTTTAAATGTAACTTTTAGCTGGTAAAATACTGTTATCTGAATCATATGCATTTTTTTCTGTCTAGAATGAGAATTTCCCTTCACCTAATACTAGGGTGACCATATGCGCCGTTCATACGGGACACGTCCCAGCCAGAATTTTAATAATGCCTTAAACATCCAGAGCAGCTTGACCAATAACATGTAGGTATTGTACATAGTCGACCAATCGTGGGGCTGCGTGTGAGAAGGTGAGATTTAGAACGAACAATCAAAGCTATGCAAATATGCGCACGTGTTTGTTCGTTCGATTGACTTGAAGTGTCGCTGCGCACAAATCCAAAAAAAAAAAAAAAAGTGCGCCACAATCCTTCAAGACGAACGAACATACACGTAAAAGCGATTCAAAAGCATAAGGAGCCGTCTGCTCTGCTCTTTATAGCTCTCATGATTCACAACAATCAATCTGCACCGTAGCCAAAACCTGGATATTTTAGGCAAAATTAAAATCCTGGCTGGGACGTGTCCCGTATGAACGGCGCATATGGTCACCCTACCTAATACAGATGACTTTTGTGACTTCATCTGAGCCCTTCACTATGTCATACTGTTTCAACAGGAAAAGAAAGAATAATGAGTTAGATGAAAACAATTTATATTTCAAATAAATTATGTTCTTTTGAATTTTCTATTCATCGAAAATATTAAGAAGTATAACTGTTTACAACATTGATAATAATGCAAAATATCTCCGAATCAGCAAATTAGACTGATTTATGAAGGGTCATGAGACACAATCATGAGGGCACATAAGAGAGTGGACAAGCAGCATTCTTATATCTTCGGTATGTTGTGAATTTGTCATCATGAATCCATTCCTTAGACTGCATCATTTGGCTGTCCTGTCAAGGCCTTCATCCCAGACGTCTTTACTGGCTCTGTGAGGAATGTAAGTACAACCACCATGACTGTTTTGTCTGTGAGAAATCACCGTTTGGGGTTAAGATGTGGTCTGTTAGGTCTTGTTGACTGGATAATGTTTGTATTATCTGAAATTGGGTTGTTTCAGTATGTTCAGCATATGTATTTGTACATGTGTGGTGGAGTGAAAAGACATAGAGATAAATTGCATGTTTCCATTGAGTTCAAGAGCAGGAGTGAAGGTTCTCTGCTGAAGAGGGCCACGCTTTCAATCTCCAGCATGTTTCTCAGCATGTCGCTATACTTATGAGCCTCACAATGTGTGTCAGTGTGGCTTTTGCCCCAGCTTGACTTTATACAGGAGAGAAAAAAGGGCTTTCTTCATGTAAACATTTTCATTGGAAAGATTCTCCAACCACCTAAGACCTGCTGTGGTTTTTGGCATAAGAGTTAGGCTCTTGCCATTTTTAAGGATATGAGAGGTTTGTCTTGGCTAACTTGAGTGGCCTTATGTCTACAAATGTTCTCTCTGTCTCATTGAGAGAAAGATTAATGTTGATGTTTCGGTCCAGCGTTTTGGGGGGGGATTTGCCATACGTCTCCAGGGAGGACACGTTTATACTTCTATCTCTGCATAAACAAAAATGGCACATGCGTCACAGGTGTCAAGCACTCACGGAGATCACAGGGCTGTTAAACTAGCACCGTGCAGCTTCCATCCAGATTTGTTTTTTTATTTACACTTCAATTGATTTTTATGTTATGTTTATGTTTTTTTTTTTTCATGTAATAGCTGTAATGCGGAGGAACTGTGTAAAATCTGTTTAAAGTGTTGCTGTTCATTTATGAATAACTGTTTATAGTGTCTACTTTCCTCTGGGTCGGACTTATGAAAATATAGCATATAAAAATATTGCACATAAAAATATTGCACATGGAAACATTTCTTAATCTTAAAGAACATGGGCACATAGCTAGATTTAATGGATTAATACAACCCTGGGTCTGCTTTTTATCAGACAGCCTTATTTATTTATATGAGTAAGGTTTCCTGCTTTTTTTCCTCTGGGGTCATGAGCCTTGCTCAGGGTTGGAGGAAATGAAAACAGCCCCATAGTCGCAGTTTTTTTTTTTTTTTTTTTGAAGGCCGTTCTAAAGAGAATAAATGTTCCACTTCAGATATTCTGGATTCCCTTTGTCATTGAAAAGAAAGCTTGAGGTAATATGAGGGTAGGCACTGCATATTTGCACTCACTGGCAAATCTGAACATCTGAAACTATGTGGCCCTTCTTCCCTCTCTCCCAGTTCCCCAACTGCCACATGGATGTGGGGATGGTGTTTATCACCAGTATCAAAGCATAGCAGCTTTACAATAAAATAGAGGAACAAATTCCCATCTAATCCCTGTCTTCATATTCTATATCACTTTCAACTTTGACACATGATGCTTTCAGAAAACCATTGAGCAGTTAAAAAAAAAATAATAATTTCACATTCACGTTTTTTCCCGCTCTATGAGAGTCCTTTGATACTTCTATGGCAGTGTGATATCTTTTATGTTTGTTAATTAGATTCAGAAGGTCACCGTGCCTCATGTCTATGTCAGTGAGACTGTGTGGAAAACGGCAAACCTTTCTTTAATCTCTTTTATCTGGAATCATTTTATGTCATATGTTGGCTTCTCTAAACTGATGCTTAGATATGGATGAAGGTCTTTGGCGCTTTGGCATATACAAAGATGTCCCTAATGGCTCCCACTCCATGGTAAAAGAGAAGTGATGTCACACTGGATTTATATGCAAGCCTTAATGTTTCTATAGCAGTAAATACAATTTAGAAAATCTGGTGTTTTTCAAAGTTTTTTTCTGGTCCTGTATTTAAATATTGTATTCTATAATATAAATATTTAATACTACAAAGATCTGAACCTCTGGAAGTCATGTCTTTCAGTGCAGTGTTTTATGGTTGGTTTGTATGCATGCATAATATTATCTATGTCATCTGTGTCATGCAGACCCAGCTCAAGGTTCACTGATAAAATGCCATGCTCCAGACACTTGTTTTGTTTACAAATTAATATTTTGTCTACTTCGGTACAATCAATTTGCTCCTAAAGCCTTTGCATGTTATATGTTTGAGCAGTTTGACTAAAATATAGCACAGGGGAAACAACAAAAAAGTGAGCAATGAAAATAATATTTTTAGCATGTTAGAATAAGAAGCATAAGTAATATCACCTGTCACAGTGTAAACGTTGTGCCCTTTCAAATTTTTACCCTCAGTTTTTAAATTCAACTTCAAAATACAAAAGATAAATTGGTTGCACTTTATTTAAAGGTGTCTTTGCAACAGTGTGATTAATTACTTTGTAATATTGACAAAATGTACTTACTATAGGGTTGGATTAGGTTTAGGAGTTGCTTGTAATTATGCATAATCTATTGTTATTACTATAGTAAGTACATCTAAATGTTACTGATAAATAATTTTTACTTTTGAAAATTGTTGCATGATTATAATAGAAAAAAAGGTGCGTGTCTTGACAAGCGGTGACAAAATGTCACACACAAAAATGCATGATGATTTACATCAAAAACAGTTTAACTGTTTATTAGGGCAGGTTGTTTTCTCTAACAGTTGCCAGCAGTTGTCTGACTGTGAACCCAAAGTAGAATAACATGACCATCATGCTCGCTGTCAGCTCTGGCAGATGACCAACAAACCATAGCGACCACTGCGTATGTGTATATGCGAGAAAGCACATGAAAAAAAGAGTGAGTGACGGCGATGCCATTGGATAGTGGACCAAATATGGCTCAACCATGTGATTAGACCCTAGGGTCGCTGGCTAAGTCATTTCAGGTTCTGCGTCTGGGCTTTTAATTATTCATCAATGTATTGCTTGGGATGTAACCTCATTTAGAGCAGGCTCCAGGGCCAGGCCATGTGTTGTTAACACTGCACTGTGATCAGATTAACCACAGAGATGACTGCCAAGGGGAAGCGATACTGTGCAGCCTGGCGCAGGTCTGGAGACTCCAATTGGCTTGCATTAGCAGGGCTTCAAAAGTGCTTTAGATGTCTATTTGATGTTGAGGGACTGCGGTTAAGGCTGCTGGGGTTTAGGGCCATTTTAACTGCACTTCACTCTTGACTCCTGTCTCCGGCCGGGCTAAGCACAGGTATTTGGAAGAGAGTAAGCAATTTTATTGATTATTAAGGGCTAGAAGTAGATGTGTGGAGAAAGAGAGTAACAGACGAGCACTTTAATGAGCTTAAAGAAAGAATGGAGCATGATGTACTCGCCTGGTATGGATTGGCCGCACTCCCACTTACTCTGACCTCTGAAGTGGCGGCGGTAGATAACAGGTGAGCTGTCACTGAAACAGATCCAAGATCGGCAGTGGACTATAATTTCCTCTGTCATCAGCTGAGTCAAAAAGAGTAACAACAACAAACTGAGATCTCAAAATGGCACACGGCGGCACAAAATGACACTCAGCTACATGCTAATTTGTGACAAACGATTTTACAGTGGAAGGAAAAAAGAGGAGATAAAAGCAGATAAATTCTCACAAGGTCGTTATGCTGCTTCGTTTTGCTGCCAAAGTCACCTGCTGGGAGTACATTCACCGGTGGGCTAACATGAACTCAGACTAATTAAAGCTGACTGACACTAACGTGACACCAGCAGAAGGTGCTCTGGCAAGAAGCAGCACCTCCCCGCTAGTTTTTGTCCAACACCGACTGTTGAGCTGATGCCTCTGCGTGTGAACTCCTGCGAGGTGGTGGATTTAGCGATTTTTTTGGTAATCTAGCTTCGCTCTCTTCTGCCCCCATCTGACCCATTAATTATTGATCTGATAAGATCAACCTGCAAAAGGGATAGTGTAATCAAAAATGTAAATTCAGTCATTATTTACTCATTATCCTCATGTTGCTCCAATTATTATTTTATTTATTTATTCATTCATTCATTTTGAACACACACATTTTTGGAATTTCTGAGTCTTTATGCAGCTGATTTGAAATTAAAATGAAAAAAAAACATACTTCAAACATATTTGAAAGTTTGAGGTCTTTACTTTTTTTATGTTTAAAAACAAAGCATCTTGCCCTCACTAAGGCTGTATATATTTGATCAAAAATACAGTAAAATAGGATATATATAGGATATATAAAATATCATTTCTATTGAAATATATTTTAAAATGTAATTTATTTCTGTTGATGGCAAAGATGAATTTTCAGCATCATTACTCTATTCTTCAGTGTCACATGATCCTACAGAAATCATTCTAATATGCTGATTTGGTGCTGAAGAAACATTTCTTATTATTATTAATGTTGCACAGTTGTACTACTTCATGTTTCTGTGGAAAGGTTTATTTTATGAATATAAAGTTGCGAAGAACAGCAGTTATTTGAATTTGAATTTTTTTTTTTAATAAAATTATAACATTATAACAATAACATTGCAAATGGTTTTACTGTCATTTTGATCAATTTAAAGCATTGTTGCTGAATAAAAGTATTAATTTCCTTAAAATCTAAACTTAAAATTTTTGGATGGTGGTGTATATGGGTAGTAGGTTTGAACAACCTGTGGGTAAGTAATTCATTTCAATTTGTAATTATGTAAAGAATAATTTTTTGAGTAAACTATCCCAGCAGAGGGTTCAGTTTTCTTACAGCCGGAAGTGTTTGGTGCTTTAAGAGATTCTGTTAACAATAACGCTGTGGTGGGATCTTGTGGTCTGTGCTCAGTGTGAGAAGAAAACACATTCAAACTCAAAGCACGTAGACAGGATGTTTACCTTTCACTTCTTTGTCCAGCTTATCTTACCACTTCTTGTTCTTTATCCTTATCTCAGTGTGTGTGTGTGTGTGTGTGTGTGTGTGTGTGTGTGTGTGTGTGTGAGTGAGAGAGAGAGAGAGAGCAGTGTGTGTGTGTTTGTTTAGTACATTCCTGCAAAATTCTTGTTTTTAACCACCTTCAGATGGATTATGTTTGTCATGGTTGGATTAATCCAAAGCACAATTGGAATTCTGAAAAGTGAGTGTATCTTCCCATAATAATGGCCTTATAATATTAAACCACACAGTATCCTCCCCTGTCTATCACTTGGTATATCCCAATGACGCATAAACATCCCCTGTTCCCTGTTTGCCCATGAACCCCTATCATGCATATCCAGGTAATGCTAATGAGCGACGCTGCCATGGAAATGTGTGACGAATGGCGCTTTCACGCTGCCTTAGATCTAGCCCTCGGCCGTGCCATTTCCTGTTCCCTGAGCCACTTGCCACTCAAAGCCTGACATTGATATCCACCATCTGCTCCACAACGATGGGACAAATTGCACACAGAGCCCTTCAATTTCCCTCTGCTGCCATTAAAGACAACTGATTCAATAGAGACTGAGAGTGCAGGCATGTGGGACTAATCTGTGAGGCAACACAGGAAAAACCACTCCTGCCCTGTAATTGACAAATGTCAGCCCCCAGCACTCCTGCGCATTCATTAAAGGAAAGAAACCTTGTGATTCAGAATTTCGTCTCGGCCATTGAATGACTTGTCTGCTGATAGAGCCATTTATTTGCACAGGCTGTCTGTGTTGTGTTAGCACCTAATTTACTAAAAGAAAAATGCACCATGGATCGGCATACATATACCGGATTATAATGCTCTTCTCCGTCATTTGATCAATTGCTTCTTCCATCTTTTTTTTAACCCTCTGTGCGTCCTTTTTTTTTTGGCCTATGGAGCAAGTTTACTCATGTTTTATTTATTTATCTTTTTCCTGGACAATTCAGTTGTAATCGTGTCATTAGGATTTTAAACAAACAGGCAATTAAAGTGTTAAAGTCCTGAAATGATTTTATTAATCTTTTTGGTAGTTATTAAAAAATATTAATATTTCATATTTGTATGACAATGTTTTGACACTTACCTTTTTTGTCCTCTAAGGACCTCTGCGTATTGAAGCACAAAATTAAATAAATAAATACAATTATATAATTTAATAAAAATACAAAAAATGACTGTCAACAGACTCCAGCATGTAGTACATATAATGATTAAAGCAGAAGCCCCTTTGAGCTCAGGGAGAGGTTCCGTATTACACCCAGAAGTGCCTTACACAAGGAGCACATCCTGAAAGAGTCCTCAGACAGGAAACATAGCCAGATGGAATATCCTGTGTCATAAATAGTGAGTGAACTGTGAGCACATTAAAGCTCCTCGTACACCACATCAGATGACTTGCAAGCAAACTGGTGTTTTTTTTTTGTTTGTTTTTTTATTTGAGGACGCGGACTGTGAAAATAGCTACATCCTGCTCATGACTTTTGTGTAGACAAAAATGTCTTCCTGTGAAGCACTACACTACAGGATTTATTATATCGAACACATCAGTTATGGAAAGGCCAAGACATAAAGGGGGCATAGATACATGGAAAATTTAATAATTTAAGATATGTTAAGATTTACTCTCCTACAGTCAAAAGGATCATAACTGTGCCCTGAATTCTATACCTTCTGAATTCATCAGAAAACTGCAGTTTTCCATTAAATACTGATAATAATTGGTTTCTTTAGAACCAAATCAGAATACTAGAAAGATTTCTGAATTATAATTTTATATTGAAGACTGGAGTAATGGATGCTGAAAATTCAGTTTTGTCATCACAGTAATAAATTACATTTTGAAAGATATTAAATTAGCATATGCTATTTGAATTGTAAAAATGTATATATATATATATATATATATATATATATATATATATATATATATATATATATATATATATATATATATATATATATATATATATATATATATATATATAAAATCTTTCCAACCCAAAACTTTTGAATGACAGTGTAAAAGCATATTGTGGCTTTCAGGTACATTTTAAATTGTGCAAGACATATTCGACAGTCGTTTGACCCCATGAATGTAAAAAATGAAAAAGTAGGCATCGAAACTGTGTTGTGATTTAAATGTATGCCTGGATGTCTGAATGTGTTTAATTGCTTACACAGAGCATTTGGTGTTCTGCAGCAGTGGAGTTTGGCATAGATGTGCACTGCTTAGTGGTTGGTTCAAACATTGGCCTCTTTTCCAAAGGAGAACTAATTTAGTGCAGGCAGGCTTCACAGCCAGCAGTGCTTCACTTCTAACAAGAGCAAGGTGCCTGCAGTGCTCTGATACAGCCATGTGCTTAGCTAAATCAGGAAGGGCCATGAAGGTCTTTCAAACTGCAGCAGACAGAGTTGCATTGAAAATGCATTACAGGAAATGAAGTTATTGTAACAGAACACTTGCTTAGTAGATGCTTTATAGTGAATTACGCTATAAACGAACTGTATCATACTGATTATTATGCAGTAATGCAATAATATAAATATATATATATATATATATATATATATATATATGTAGCAGAAATGAGTCAAATCAGACAAATCAAAGAGTCTATCAGAGCTGTGTGCATTGAAACATGAGCTGAATTCCTCAGGAAGTCATAAATCAGTTCTAGTGCCACAGGAACCAAACAAGATAACCAACCAACCAACTTGTTCACACAACAGCTTTCAACATTAACACCAATAGAACAATTATTGACAATTTTAATTCAAAGAAGAGATTGTCAAATTTATTGTTCGTGATTGGAATGCAACGCTGGACATCACATGTAAACCCAGGAGATCAAGTTAAATACTTGCATTGACTTCCCCCCCCCAGCCAGTGAAACCAGACTGAAATTCCTAAGGGGGAAGGGCTTTAAACCTTTGTCTTCACAGAAAAGTCCTTTGCCAGAGAATGGCAAAGAAACCCTTTTTATACATTATATATGGACCAGAATGAACTCAAAAAAGACTCATGAATGAATCATTCCATTGCTTAACTCCATATTCATTTACGTGTAACCCACACATTTGACTATCATGTATAATCACTTATTGTGTATGTCTTTTGATAACTATAGGATACCTAGTCATGTCTAGTATTGAAATAATCGCATTTTCTTGCTTGATATTGTCCTGACAATCATTTATTTGTAAAATATATCATAATCATGTTATAGGAATCATGTCCAAAATTAGACCCTGTGAGGCAAGAACCACATGCTTGGTAAGATAAACAAATGATTTATGATACCCAAGACTCAAGAACATATCTGATTGGTCAAGGCAACATTTGAGGGGTGGCCAACAGGAAGTTTTAAATACTTTGGACACGATGTAATTTCGCTTTTAGTCTGCTTTTAGTTCTAGTCTGCCTGCTGCTATTAGCCATGTCGGCTTTTAGTCTGCTTTTAGTTCTAGTCTAGCTGCTGCTATTAGCCATGTCGGCTTTTAGTTCCAGCCTTGCTCGTGCTATCAGTCATGCCTGCTCTTAGCTTGTAGCTTTGCTACCTAGCTTTAGCTTGTAGCATCTAGCCATGTGGTTAATCATCATGGTTCTTTGAGCGCGGTTCCAGCGTGCCTGCCTGCTGCTACTATGCCACGATGAGAAAGAAAACAACCTAGTCTCGTCAAACTTTATTTCTTTTCTTTTCCGTTTGAGAGTTTCGTGTTCTGAGTTAAGTTTTGTAACGTCCATTCAACTTCAACCAGCGAACACGACTCTGCACTTTCAGCCAACGCCCAACAACCACGGGCTTCCCAAGACGTCACTTCAGAGACTGAACTTCCAGCCAATCAACGACCTCGGGATAGCCCTTTCACCGAGGCTCCTTCTTCACAGGAGATGCAAGTAACTTTACCTCCAGACTGTGACCTTTACTGGTGTATCTAATATAATTTTAACCTCATTGAGGAACTCAATGCGAGCGCTAATTACGTGATTGATGGTTGTTCATGTTTATGCAATTTAACGTATTGCTGTTAACTTGGGATTCCATATTTCCATTCTCTTAAACTCATCTTTCCCTAACTTTCGACCTTCCTGCAACTTGTGTGAATGTGTGTGTGCGTGCGTTTATGTGTTAGATTAGTTTATATGTCTTAGATTTATCTAATAAAGCCTTATTCATATTGAAAAGAGAAGTATCTTGTGTTTTGTGCTTACAAGTTAATGTCTTAAACTGCCGATCTTGTTACTGTGCTAATTGATAGTGTTTTCACTATAGTTTGGATATTAGTATCCAGCGCAGATTTGATGTTAAACGGCTTGTTCACTGAACCGCAGGCGCGTCTCCGTGAACAGCCGTGAAACAGTGATTCTGTTCAAATTCCCTTTAAAATCTTAAATGATTCCCTTTGAGCTAAATTGACCTGTTTCCCTTACATTTATTATGGTGGAGAATGCGGGCAGTTTAATCTAAATTGTGAGCATAAACCAAGTTATTTAATCTTTGATTTTGCTAAAGGAATGAAAGGTGAGAAGCTTGCGAGACTGGAGTGTGTGTTTGTGTTTGTGTGACGTAAGCAGCGCGCGCCCTCCCGCTTGAATGAAAGGAGCTAGAGGAGACTTTAACTCGAGTCCGTCTCCCCTTTATTATCAGCAGTAAGTGAACTTAAAAGTAAACATCTGAGATCGTACAATAAGGTAGAAATTGAGCGTGTTCCTCATTTGTGTAATGCCTTGTTTTATAGCTGATTTGATTTCACTGCGTGTTCCAGTGTCTCAAACGCTATCTCAGTCACTGTTTGCTGAACGGAGCTAAACTGTTAGTGTTTAAAAAGGGATATAAATCGGTGAATAAAGAATAGTTTTGAGCGGGTTCCTCAATCTATTTATCAAAGTCCCCGTATTCATATTTCATATAGTTTGATTGCCAGTGCGTGTTCCACTGCCGAATCAAATTTGATATTCGACTCCCCTAAGTAAACGTTAAACATTAGAGAACAATGTTTGCCCATTTGTATCCGTTCACAAAGTGAATGCAATCTCGCGTAACACTGCGTGTGTCCGAGAGTAATTTGAATGGGAGTGTTTTAAAAGCTTGATCAAGTAAATTTTAACTGTGTACCAACAGCGAAGGAAAACTTTTATGTTTGTGTCCAGAAAAACTGGCACGGAGAATCAAATTGCTGAGATTGATATAATAACTACAGCAGGAAGCTGCTATTTGAATTAAGATAAATTTAACTCTATACAAACTGAGAGTTTAAGTGCCACATCGCAAAACCAACTGAAAGGCGGTGTTGTTATTTGTACAGTGTTGAAATGAGCCGACATTTCATGTAACATGCTTAACTGTATTTGCAACAATGCAACGATTCATGTGCTGATCCACTAGAATGTGTTTTGGTTGCCATAGTGACGACCGTGACCCGGAAGCCTAACGTACTTCCGGAGCAACTCTGAACTGTGCACGCGCAGCGCACAAACTCTGCGGTGTCGCTAAGCTAACGAAACCATTGCATTTACATTGAAGTCTATACTAAAGCCACTAGCCTCAAAGGTTAGCCGTTAGCATTACCATCCAGTGGTAAAATAATGTGTGTTTGGTCAACGCTGACGTGATTTAACCATTTTAAACATCTTAACTAACACTTGTTAGTCTCTTTCTTTTTATCGCTCTCTCTTCTCACTAGACCACTTATTTTCATTTTACTAGAAAGGGAAATACTGACTCACAATTATTCAATGTCAAATTGAAATTTAATTGAAACATTAAATTTATTTGGAAGCATTTAAAATTTCCCTCTCAGATCATTTCATATGATCTTTTATTTCTAGTATTCTCTTTTGGGTCTAATTATTTTAGGAATGAATAAGCCTTGAACTTTGGAAGTTAAAGTAAACTTATTCTTCCTAATTTATTTATTACCCATCTGAATATATGCTATTCAGACCTTTACTTATTTGAATGCGTTTTACCCCTCTTCCTGTTTTGGTTATACACTTAACCACTATTGTTTTACGTATTGATTTCCTCTTTTTAATTTCATTTTTGCATATTTTGCCCATTTATTAATTTTTTTTTTAATTTTCCTATTTCTTACCATTTCTTTTGTGTATCCTAGCCTGGGAACGACAAACCTGAGCCCTAAAAGGAGACATTGTTATCCCTCACTACGAGTTCAAATAAATTAGAAAGACAACTCTCTTTCATTTAAAGTTTATTTTGTTTGATTAGTTGTGCAGCAACTAACACAACGCTCTCCTTGTAGTTGAGGTAACCGCTTCTGAGACTTACCATCTCCGTCCTCTCTCTCCTTTACTTTCCTCTTCTCTTTTTACATTTGTAGGACATGTAAGAACCATCAATCAATTCTAAGTGAAGTAAATACACAATCGTGCCAAAGACGACGAATCATCCTTATGAATTTGATTGTAATCATCCTCTCATTTGTTCTTCCTAACCTCCCTACATTTGGAAACGCATTCCAAGTTTTAGCATCTCATCCATCGTTGAGATCAATTTAATAGAGATACGTGTTGAGCAACTGTCGCCTTCGCTGACTCCCTGGTGAGCGGTCCAACTGAAAGGTGTACGGTGTCAATCCTGTCAGACTAAGAAAAGAGATATCAGAATTATTATTGTATTCTTTTGTCCAAAGCAAGAAATATAATAATATTATTTACGTTTTTGATAACATTTAATTGGAAAAAAATAATTTTCCTCATTTGAAAAACAGAAATTTTGCTTGTCAGTTGAATTTGTTTTTCACCTCTGTCTCTCTTTTCCTCTTCCTCATTAGAGTGACAAAGTCTTCGCATCTCTAGTCTACTTAGACACCCTGAGACCAACACAGTCATCACCACATTTCACTAGTGGTTCACAATCACTGATACAACACTTAGTTGTCCCACCACACATAGGCTTTTACTCCACACAGATCTGTGTCAGTCTCTCTTCTTCCCAGCGTGCCAACATGCCGCAGACTGCAGACCCCATTTCCCATGGGGAAGATGTGAACATTTGGCTGAGAGGCATAACAGACAGCCTCACTCCAAAGACATTTGAACTGTTATTATTTTTAATAATAATCCTAATCCTGAGAAGATTCCTGACACAAGATTCAAGCCAGAACAACAACCACGAGGAGCTAGTCAAGATCACGAGCTCACTAAGCTATGCCTTCACAACCCAGCTGAAACTGAGCGACAAGCACATCACCCACCTTCAAGAGGAGCTGACACGTGCTCAACATCGCATAGACAAGCTGGAAGTGAAAGTTCAAGATCAACTCAAAGCACCCAGCGAGAGGGAGCAGGATACAGCAGAACAAGTAATGAAGCTCCAAGCAGCCCTGGCAGCAGCTCAGCTCGACCAGCAACATGCAACGGCTGCTCAGAAAGACCTGGTAAACAGACTCCAGTATGCCGAACAGCTACTAGAGAAAGCCAAGATAGACATCAGAAACAAGAATTCTGAAAATAGTGCTTTGAAAGACCACCTTGAAAGGTACAGAACTGAAACGGACAATCTGACCCAACAACTAGACGATACCAACGATGAGCTCTACATGGTCAGAAAAGAACTCCAAAATGCTTACAAGCACAAACCAGAGCCAAGGAAAGAGAAACCTCTCTTAGCCTCATCACTGCTGAGCAGAGCAGAGTACCACGTCCAAGAACTGGCATATGACGAAAGGAGCGAAGGGCCACAACCCAAAACCTCACCTGCCTTCGCCACACAACCCTTTCCTGCCAACGAAAGAAAACCTCCCGTCCAAGGCCTTGAAGCTGCACACGGGATGACCATCAAAGACCTCAACAAGCTGTCTAAAAACATCAGCAGGTTCAACCCGAACTCCACAGAGAGCCCCGACATCCAAGCTTACCTGCGAGATATCGAATTCCATCTGGAAGTGAGACCTCATGTGACTGACAGAGACTGGTTATACCTCCTTAGAGCCACGTCCAGTTCCGAGGTACGAAACTTTCTAGATCGACAGCCCAGTCAAACCAAGTCAAACTACCAGCGACTTCGTGAGGTCCTGATTAAAGAGTTTACAGACCCAGAGTCTGAACATGGACTGTTAACTGCCTTGGAAACCAAACAAGGTCGTCAAGAGACTCCACAAGCTTACTACAACCGACTCCGACAATCCTACTTTGGTGCACACAACAACTCTGACCTTGAAGAGGATGTGAACTTCAAAAGCCTCTTCCTAAGAAATCTGCACCCTGGAGTCAGTCACCATCTAGGTGTCATGGCCTGTCCAAACTCCATGACCATCCAACAGTTGCGTGACCTAACACAGAAGGCCTATAACAAGCAGAAGTTGGCCTCAAAGAAAGGTAACAAAACATCCACACTCTTGAACTCTGTCAACAAAGACTCAAGCCTTGCACTGGACGACACCCAGTGGCATCCCAACACCAGAGTCTTCCATCAAGAGCACAGAGAACGTGACGCCCATATCCACGACCGCTTTCAGCCCAACTGCTGGAAAAATCCATGGGACCAGCCACGCTTCTCAAGAAACCAAAAGGATAACATCTGGAAACCTAACCAGAGATCCAAAGGTAATCACCTGACTCATCCAAGAGCAACTCGTGTGGGTAAGCGACAAGAAAACCCACCTCAGCACCACTCAGACATGCACAGTGCTGAGTACTCACAAGAACATAACCGCTTACCATTAGAAGACACGGAACAAGTCATGGAACAACTAAGAGAGTTCCTTCAAGACAATTTATATGCAGGTGACCACAAATTTGAGTCATGCTCGCTGTGACCAGCGACAGAACGGAAGGCCGGTGATCACCTGGTGCACCACATCAGAGATGACAAGCACCTGTTCAACAACAACCCAGAATGAACAAGTCTTTCACGGCCAACTGTTGATGAAAAATCTGAGGTACTAAAGGACATCACCTCAGTCACTAACAAACTGTCAAATGAACTCCAACTCCAAGTTCCAAATTCCCTGTCTGTGCAACAGCAACCACCAGAGCACAGAAGGTCAGAAAGTCTGCTACAGCCAGAAGGCATCACAAGAAGAATGCAACATAGGAGACAAGTTTTGCAACTCAGCTTCACACAGCCATGCCAAACTGCCTCCGACTGTCTGCCAAAGAACCTCCTGCCTTGCTGGACTGACCCCTCATTAGACCATGGACACGCCCTCATCCAAGCCAAGGATGCAGAGAGCCAGTCTTCAGTGACATGCTAGAAAAAGGGGGAGACAACACAGACTTGAACAGATCTGACCACACATGCACTACACCAGTAATACACAACATTACCTACACCCAGAGGTAAACACATCTACTGATAACACAGTCAACAAACATATTCTTCCCACAGGTAGAATATCCAACTTTTAGCGTAACAAAGTTACACATACCCACCATGAAGAAACGTGCAGCCATCCTCACAATAGGTAGAACACCTGACACTAAGTTAAGGTTCACGACACACTAGCTGCACCTGACATCCTAGCTCAATAGTAGTTGTAACACATGCTAGGAAAACCCACAGCAGCCTTGTTTTGTTTTGTTCTTCTTTTACCTATCCTTCTCCTTCCCCTCTTTCCTGAGTAGGTGAAATGCCTAGACACCCTGCGAGGGTTGAAGGTCTGATATTAGGATTGACTCGCAACACCTAATATCCGCCAGCCACTCTAAACTGAATGGAAGCCAGAGAGCTCCATGCATGATAGGTCAATCCATTGAATTGAAAATGAAATTACTAGAAAACTAATGGTAAACATGTAAAGTAAGACGACCTAGAAGAACCAAACAAAGTTAACCACAAATTTGATTGATGAATCAAAATAAAAACAATTTCCAAGACGATCTAAACTATCCTCAATGTGCTAAACTACATTGACTAATTGAACTTAACCACGTGTACCTAAATAACCTGATGCCTGCACCAGTACAGTAACTGTCATGGAGGTGTTGTCTTGCTGTTTGCTGTGTTTGTCTGCTTCTTCTGCCTTTGTTTCTCCAGCGATCGACGATGTCTTCACCTAAACACCTCGCCGATCGAAAGGGGGATATATGTAGCAGAAATGAGTCAAATCAGACAAATCAAAGAGTCTATCAGAGCTGTGTGCATTGAAACATGAGCTGAATTCCTCAGGAAGTCATAAATCAGTTCTAGTGCCACAGGAACCAAACAAGATAACCAACCAACCAACTTGTTCACACAACAGCTTTCAACATTAACACCAATAGAACAATTATTGACAATTTTAATTCAAAGAAGAGATTGTCAAATTTATTGTTCGTGATTGGAATGCAACGCTGGACATCACATGTAAACCCAGGAGATCAAGTTAAATACTTGCATTGACTTCCCCCCCCCAGCCAGTGAAACCAGACTGAAATTCCTAAGGGGGAAGGGCTTTAAACCTTTGTCTTCACAGAAAAGTCCTTTGCCAGAGAATGGCAAAGAAACCCTTTTATACATTATATATGGACCAGAATGAACTCAAAAAAGACTCATGAATGAATCATTCCATTGCTTAACTCCATATTCATTTACGTGTAACCCACACATTTGACTATCATGTATAATCACTTATTGTGTATGTCTTTTGATAACTATAGGATACCTAGTCATGTCTAGTATTGAAATAATCGCATTTTCTTGCTTGATATTGTCCTGACAATCATTTATTTGTAAAATATATCATAATCATGTTATAGGAATCATGTCCAAAATTAGACCTGTGAGGCAAGAACCACATGCTTGGTAAGATAAACAAATGATTTATGATACCCAAGACTCAAGAACATATCTGATTGGTCAAGGCAACATTTGAGGGGTGGCCAACAGGAAGTTTTAAATACTTTGGACACGATGTAATTTCGCTTTTAGTCTGCTTTTAGTTCTAGTCTGCCTGCTGCTATTAGCCATGTCGGCTTTTAGTCTGCTTTTAGTTCTAGTCTAGCTGCTGCTATTAGCCATGTCGGCTTTTAGTTCCAGCCTTGCTCGTGCTATCAGTCATGCCTGCTCTTAGCTTGTAGCTTTGCTACCTAGCTTTAGCTTGTAGCATCTAGCCATGTGGTTAATCATCATGGTTCTTTGAGCGCGGTTCCAGCGTGCCTGCCTGCTGCTACTATGCCACGATGAGAAAGAAAACAACCTTAGTCTCGTCAAACTTTATTTCTTTTCTTTTCCGTTTGAGAGTTTCGTGTTCTGAGTTAAGTTTTGTAACGTCCATTCAACTTCAACCAGCGAACACGACTCTGCACTTTCAGCCAACGCCCAACAACCACGGGCTTCCCAAGACGTCACTTCAGAGACTGAACTTCCAGCCAATCAACGACCCCTCGGGATAGCCCTTTCACCGAGGCTCCTTCTTCACAGGAGATGCAAGTAACTTTACCTCCAGACTGTGACCTTTACTGGTGTATCTAATATAATTTTAACCTCATTGAGGAACTCAATGCGAGCGCTAATTACGTGATTGATGGTTGTTCATGTTTATGCAATTTAACGTATTGCTGTTAACTTGGGATTCCATATTTCCATTCTCTTAAACTCATCTTTCCCTAACTTTCGACCTTCCTGCAACTTGTGTGAATGTGTGTGTGCGTGCGTTTATGTGTTAGATTAGTTTTATATGTCTTAGATTTATCTAATAAAGCCTTATTCATATTGAAAAGAGAAGTATCTTGTGTTTTGTGCTTACAAGTTAATGTCTTAAACTGCCGATCTTGTTACTGTGCTAATTGATAGTGTTTTCACTATAGTTTGGATATTAGTATCCAGCGCAGATTTGATGTTAAACGGCTTGTTCACTGAACCGCAGGCGCGTCTCCGTGAACAGCCGTGAAACAGTGATTCTGTTCAAATTCCCTTTAAAATCTTAAATGATTCCCTTTGAGCTAAATTGACCTGTTTCCCTTACAATATATATATATATATATATATATATATATATATATATATATATATATATATATATATATATATATATAGTGCATGCTCTAGACACATTAAACTGTGGGGCTTATGCAGAAGACTTGAGGTTTGTGCCATATCTTGGTTTCAAATCGTGGTTTAACATGGTTAATTAAGTAGCTTCGGGTTCAGGTATCTAGCCACATCCCAGCACAGCAGCCGCTTTTCTTTGTATGGGCATATTTTATCTCTTCCACTGCAACGCTGTAATATTCCCTTATTTGAGTGCATATCGCCTTGTTCAGAATATGAAGGTAAGTCATGCCTTTGTCTGAGAGAGCAGATGATGAATAACTCAGAGTCCATTTGGGGCCTGGCTTATGTTAACGTCTTGTACGCCTAGATTTTCCAAGCGGCACTGCTTTTTTCAAATGACGCTTGCTGCAATAAAAGAGCGAATATTATGATAACCCAGCTGAAAGAGACGTCAGGTTAGCTGTGCGACAGCACTGGCAGCTATGCACGGGCAGAGTGCCGTGATCCGGCCAGGATTATCTGCGGTGGTGGTGTGGCAGGCGCTAAGGGAGAGGAGCTTTTATTATGGAGTGTTTTATTGCTGACGGGGGTAAGACTGGCAGGGGAGGAGATGCAATAAAAGGGAGCTGTAAATATTGCGCCCTGAGCTTCCAGTTGTCCTGTCACTTGGTGGAAGAATTACAGTGCAGTTGTGTGTGTGTGTGTGTGTGTGTTGGGGTTCAAGGGGGGGGGGGGGTGAAGGAAGGGATGTATCTTGTCTATGAGTTTAATATGCATATACAAACAAGTGGGACTATATGTGTATGTGTGTGTGTGTGCGCTGGGTGTCAGGCAGAAAGCCGAAGTAGTTGTTAATATTGGAGTTAGGCCTCTGGAATATAAAAACAATCCTGAAATATCTTGCGATATCGTTGCGAGATATGCAACAATGACCTAAATCTAATTTCGGTTTCACCTTAGACACACACACAATATTCCTCACTGTATGTGTGAAAGATACAGAGCCCTGCTGGAAAATAGTTACTTCTTTACCTCATAGTGTTAGTACTTCAGTTTTTGGAGTACATTGTTGCATGTTTGTGGATGGCTGACCAGCTAAAGACCTGCTTAGACCACCTAGAAATTGCCATGTTCCAAAACACAGCTACCATCCGAAGCTGGGTTTTCCAGCGAGGCGAAATGGCATGGAGTTTTAACATCCTATCGCCTCTGTTTTAGGACTTAAACAGGTCTGGCTATAATTAAGTGACCCAAATATCTCCATCAATCCGCAGTGTAGGGGTGTTAGTTGACTCATGTGTGAGAGAGCAATAAATCAGTTTTATGATTGTTATAATAAGTATATTGAAGTGCTATGACTGAGTACATCAAAATATAGTGACACATTTGCTTGCTGGTTAGTTCAGGCTAATCACTGCCCATCACACTATTGTTTGTTTGTGTGTGTTGGGTGGGGGGCTGTGTGCATGGAACTTGGAACTTAATGAATATTAACTAGGGAAAGTTATTGGATTAGCTAGGAAGATTATTTATACAGTGGAACAGTGGGATTCTGGAAGTAAAAATTTGCATATTTGTTTTTGAAGGACTGGATGCCGATTTGCCATATCCTTCATATTGATATTAATTATATTATTACATTATTTCTTGTTTGACTATTAATCAAGTTATGGCAAGAGTGATATGCTGTACTTCTACTCTTAAGGTGATGACTTCAAAGTGTGTGTATAACGAACCATACTGATAAAATTCTAGCTAGGGGTAGGCGCCTTGAAGTTCTGATGAGTTTTCTGTGTATGTGTGTTAGTATTTGTCTGTACAGGGAGAAGCTCAGACAGTCCCAAGACAAACGTTCAACTGCCAGTGTCCAGCGTATCAGATATACGTCTTTGGAGAGACGTATTGCATCTGACCTTGGATCACTTGTCACCAAAATAGTTGTCAGAAGATTTGTTTGAATCGTTTATGGAAACTGATGGAAACTGTCTTAAGTGTATCTAGGTTTTGGAACCAATCAGAATTTGTTGACTTCTGCATTGACGCAATTAGTATCCTCTGTCAGGGTATAATTGTTGTTGATTTTGAATTGTACGCAGAGCGGCCTACGAACTCCATCGAGAGTACTGAAGCTGACTCTGCTGATGAAACTGCAAACCATATTCTTCAGAAAATGTTCTTTAATCGAATGCATCTCAGACTCCTGGTCTTCATTCATCATATCTGGTCCTTCGGTTTTAACTGTACATTCCCCAACAGTTTTGATTTGTCATTTGTCATTTGCAATGCTGCGTGCGACTGTAGTTGTGTCCCACATTGAAGCCATTAAATATACATACCTTTTTGCTTTGAATAAATATTTGTAAATATTGTGATTCACCTTATACCTGGTTGGTTTGGTTCATGACTTTTAAAGAAAAAAAAACTTTCAGAACCAAGGAAGAAATATAACATAACTGGAAGAAAAATTAATATGAAGTCCCACTTTGCTGGGTAACCTTCAAATAATTTTTCTCTGTGTTCTCATCTTACACTAACCAACAAATATAATACAGTATTTCTTCTGTCATGAGTGCATAGAAATGAATAGGTTGCTGCTATTCTGTCTGTGCGTGTGGTATGTTGTGTGATAGAGAGTTTGCGAGAGAGGGCATGTTCGGCGCTCTCTCTCATTCTCTCTC